>NC_041394.2:234892749-235192749 GCF_900747795.2 Erpetoichthys calabaricus
CTTTTAAATTTTAATTAAGAAGAAAAGAAAACCTTTTTAAATTAAGTCTTAAAAAGAGGTGTAAAGATATTGACAATAAGCTACGCAAACCCACCAAGACATGCAATCGTTTAAATCAAGGCGCAAGTCAAAAAACACCATCCCATAATATTAGTTAACGATTAACACATTTGTATATGTATTGTAAGCATACAATACAACTGATAATATGTTGCGCTTATTTATCTGGTGTACTGACATTTTTGCGCGTTTAACGGCTGAAATCTAATGTGGTTTGTGCCCTTCAGAATGAAAAGAGTTTGCATTTACCTTTTTAATAAAAGGCGAGCTTTTAAGCCTGAGAAATCACCCCGTAAATGCACACGTTTAATTGCACGTGTTAATATGTATGCTTACACAGTATTAAAAGACACTCAACAAGTACACAGTATTAAAAGACACTCAACAATTAACGTCATTTACCTTCGTTCCCGCCTCGTCCATTAGAGTATATGGACAAAAAACAGGTTCCAGTTATGACCATTACACGTAGAATTTCGAAATGAAACCTGCCTAACTTTTGTAAGAAAGCTGTAAGGAATGAGCCTGCCAAATTTCAGCCTTCTACCTACACGGGAAGTTGGAGAATTAGTGATGAGTGAGTCAGTCAAACAGGTTCCAGTTATGACCATTACGCGTAGAATTTCGAAATAAAACCTGCCTAACTTTTGTAAGTAAGCTGTAAGGAATGAGCCTGCCAAATTTCAGACTTCTACCTACACGGGAAGTTGGAGAATTAGTGATGAGTGAGTCAGTCAAACGGGTTCCAGTTATGACCATTACGCGTAGAATTTCGAAATAAAACCTGCCTAACTTTTGTAAGTAAGCTGTAAGGAATGAGCCTGCCAAATTTCAGACTTCTACCTACACGGGAAGTTGGAGAATTAGTGATGAGTGAGTCAGTCAAACAGGTTCCAGTTATGACCATTACGCGTAGAATTTCGAAATAAAACCTGCCTAACTTTTGTAAGTAAGCTGTAAGGAATGAGCCTGCCAAATTTCAGACTTCTACCTACACGGGAAGTTGGAGAATTAGTGATGAGTCAGTCAGTCAGTCAGTCAGTGAGTCAGTGAGGGCTTTGCCTTTTATTAGTATAGATTCTAAGTTAGCTGATTTTTGAAAATAGCATTTGGATATTTTTTATATCATAAAATCTTCTTCTCTCCAGCAGTGAGTTAAAATAGTTTAATCAAATACCATTCAGACTTTGTCTAAACTTTGTAACCAGGCTTGGAAAATGAATGGATGAACAAATGAATTCCTCCCCTGTGGATAAGATTAAAAGTGCTGTTTCCCAATGGACAGGATTACTTCATCTGTTCTTGGTGCTTTTTAAAAAGTCCACATTTTCCTGATAAAAACATCTTTTTATTTATATACCACACATATTGATTTCTTTTCTTTCCATAGAAAAAGAAATTCATTCACATACACATTTAATAAACGCATTGTGTTAGAAGTTTCAAATGTGCTTATGGCCAGAAAATGTGGGGATAAATGTAATTTGCATTCTGACTTTAAGCTAACACAGTAGCTCAGTGGTAAAGTACTGCTACCTCAAAGCTCCAGGTTCCTAGCTTAGTCATTGTCTTTGTGGAGTTTACATGCTCTCCTGTTGTTTGTGTTATTTTCACTTCAGGTACTCCAGGCTTCCTCCCACATTCCAAACATGTACAGCTTAGGCTCTTTGCCATCTATACTGACCCAGTATGTGTGCATTAGCATGCTCAGCGATGACATGGCAAACCCATTAAGGGCCAAATCTTCCCTTCACCCAGTCCTGCTGGGATAGGTTTGGGTCACTGAAAAATATAAATGGATTAAGCAGGGTTGATAATAGATGAATTGATAGATGAATTGGTTTCAAAAAAGTGAGTGGACAAATGGATTCTCTCCTCCAAATTAACTGATTTCAAACCATTTTATTGTAGTGCAGAACTATGGATATGGATTGATTTTAATTTTTTTCAGACCTCACCAACATGTTTTTCTAATCTTTATTTTTGGTTTTGAAGTGTGTAAACTTCAGTTTTGAATTTTCATTTTCTACTATTTTAAAATTGAATTAAAGTAAGTTATTTTTGAGTCATTTACCAATGCCATTTTGTATAGTACAGGTGCCACCATCTTATAGAGTTAAAGTAAAAAACTCCGAGTCCAGCTCAGGGCGGCGAAGGAGCAGTACAGGAGAAAGCTGGAGCAGAAGTTGCAGAACAACAGCATGAAGGAAGTGTGGGATGGGATGAAGATCATCACTGGCTGCAGCTCGAAGCGGGGTACCACCATCGAGAGAGACGTGAAGAGAGCAAACCAAATGAACATCTTCTTTAACAGATTTGACCACCCTAACACACTCTCACCTCGGAGTACTGCACTCTCTACACATCCTTCTGCTGATACCAACATAGGAGAGACATTACAGCAGCGCAAGTGAGCAGAGAGCTGAGGAACCTTCGTGCCAGCAAAGCAGCAGGTCCAGATGGAGTATCGCCACGACTGCTGAAGGTCTGTGCATCAGAGCTGGGGGGTCCTCTATAGCGCATCTTCAACCTGAGCCTGGAACAGGGGAAAGTCCCGAGGCTTTGGAAAACATCTTGCATCACCCCAGTCCCAAAGGTATCACGTCCTGGTGAGCTGAATGACTTCCGGCCTGTCGCTCTAACATCACATGTGATGAAGACCATGGAGCGGCTGCTGCTTCACCACCTGAGGCCACAGGTCCAACACGCCCTCGAGCCTCTGCAGTTCGCATACCAGGAGAAGGTGGGAGTGGAAGATGCCATCATCTATATGCTACATCGATCCCTCTCCCACTTGGACAGAGGCAGTGGCGCTGTAAGAATTATGTTTCTAGACTTCTCTAGCGCCTTCAACACCATCCAACCTCTGCTCCTTAGGGACAAGCTGACAGAGATGGGAGTAGATTCATACCTGGTGGCATGGATCGTGGACTATCTTACAAACAGACCTCAGTATGTGCGTCTCGGGAATTGCAGATCTGACATTGTGGTCAGCAACACAGGAGCGCCGCAGGGGACTGTACTTTCTCCGGTCCTGTTCAGCCTATATACATCGGACTTCCAATATAACTCGGAGTCCTGCCACGTGCAAAAGTTCGCTGATGACACTGCTATCGTGGGCTGCATCAGGAGTGGGCAGGGGGAGGAGTATAGAAACCTCATCAAGGACTTTGTTAAATGGTGCGACTTAAACCACCTACAACTGAACACCAGCAAAACCAAGGAACTGGTGGTGGATTTTAGGAGACCCAGGCCCCTCATGGACCCCGTGATCATCAGAGGTGATTGTGTGCAGAGGGTGCAGACCTATAAATACCTGGGAGTGCAGCTGGACGATAAATTGGACTGGACTGCCAATACTGATTCTCTGTGCAAGAAAGGACAGAGCCGCCTGTACTTCCTTAGAAGACTGGCATCCTTCAACATCTGCAGTAAGATGCTGCAGATGTTCTATCAGATGGTTGTGGCGAGTGCCCTCTTCTACGCAGTGGTGTGCTGGGGAGGCAGCATTAAGAAGAAGGATGCCTCACGCCTGGACAAACTGGTGAGGAAGGCAGGCTCTATTGTTGGCATAGAGCTGGACGGTTTGACATCCGTAGCAGAGCAACGGGCACTCAGCAGGCTCCTATCAATTATGGAGAATCCACTACATCCATTAAAGTGTCATCTCCAGACAGAGGAGCAGTTTCAGCGACAGACTGCTGTCACTGTCCTGCTCCACTGACAGACTGAGAAGATCATTCCTCCCCCAAACTATGCGACTCTTCAATTCCACCAGAGGGGGTAAACGTTGAACATTATTCAAGTTATTGTCTGTTTTTTACCTGCATTTTTTATTACTCTTTAATTTAATATTTTTTGCTGCTGGAGTATTTGAATTCCCCCCTGGGATTAATAAAGTATCTATCTATCTATCTATCTATCTATCTATCTATCTATCTATCTATCTATCTATCTATCTATCTATCTATCTATCTATCTATCTATCTATCTATCTATCTATCTATCTATCTATCTATCTATCTATCTATCTATCTATCTATCTAGAGTGGTTGCCACAGCATTGCTAGGGAACCAAGCCAGGAACTTGTGACACCCTGTGTAGTGGGAATGTGGACACCAAAATACACTCTGGGCATCATTGTAGTTTGGGACTGAACAGGACCAGCAGGAGAGATTGAAAAAACAAAGAAACGGACAAAATATTGGGTTTCAACAAAAAGGTACATGTTATTTACAGGTAGTACAAAATAGTAATACATTAATAATTCTTTTAATTCTTAACAGTGTCATGCAGGCTTTGTAACACAGTCCATAAGCAATGACACAGAAAAATCAATAAAGAGAAAGATAGTGATTATTTACATTAATTACAGTGAATGTCCTCAAATCAAAAGAAAAAATGTATATGCACTCTGAAAAGATGTCTTCCTTCAATTGATATATGCAGAAAGTTGTCCCATAAAGCACAAAATCAATTCACAGTCCCAAAAAATAATTCACAAAAATATTTACAAAAAGAAGATCAAGTGTATATACTCTGGGTGGCACACAAGATGGACAAACATCCAAAGCAGAGAAGAAGTTTCCTTACCTGATCTGGAGGCCTTGCACAAATGGACATGGTTCCAGTACCTTCCCTGGACAGGAGAAAAGATAAGGACAGGGAAGGATGGTCTCTGAGAGATGTTTATTCCCCCAAGGCGCTAGATGGCAGCAGCCCTCCATATCGGCACCCATTCGGGAACCACCAGGGAATACCAGGATTTGTAGTCCAGCAGCACAGCCTTGGTGGGGTCCATTGATGCCACAAGGGGGCACAGCAGAAAGATGCACTCCTCAATATATTGGACTTCTGTATGACTCTGAAGTACTTCCAACAGTCAGCAGCCCTGGCACTGGAAATACTCCCAGGTCCTCAATAAAAGGGACCACTGTCCCTTGTTCAGGAAGTTGGACCTAGGAGGATGGAGAGCAACACTCAACTGGAGGAGGGCAACATACTGGTGAGAGAAGAAGTATTGCGAAGAGAGCAAGAACCTGTGCTTAGTGCTTTATACTTTTGGAGGTATTGTGTTGAATAAACAACCTTTGATTTGAACCTGGAACTGTATTGTGTCATCGTGTTTGGGGTTTGGGGCTTGTTGGCACCCTAGTTCCATCAAAATACAAAAACTGCACCAAAACCCAATCAATATAAATACCTCCACCAAACCTTCAAAATGACTAGGAGATACAGCATCTATAATAAGTCAAAAAGAAAAATATATACAAAAATAGGCACAAGCCATCAGTAACTTTTGCACTTTGAAATGCTCTGCAGTGTTTCCACCTATCTAACCCTGCATACACAAAGTGCCTTTTACTTTCATCCAATCACCCTTCATGCCGCTCACTTCTTCCATTCGCAGCTGATGCAGGCATGTTCCAATTCCATGTTACACCACACTCCTGCAAGGCCTCTATTAAATTATATGATACTCCTGCATGCATGAGCAAGTGCACCCACAGTGTGCTTCAGCTGATCAAGCTGACCCATTTTTCCAGACTTAATATAGTAAGTTGTTCTTCTTTTCGTTTTAACTGGGGATCCCTTTCTCTGAAATAACACATACCATCAACTAATGTTCCACACTTCTTGGTCTGCAGTGGCAGGTGGCTATGAAGATGCTTGTGTTTTGACTGGGCACATTTGAAGTCCATTAGGCCTTTCCTAAACTTATGTATGCCCAGCTGATGGCGTCGCACACAGCACGGTCGTACCGGAGCAAAAGTAAAATATTTGCAGAAGTGCATGCTCACATTTCAACTGTTTAAAAAGGTAAGTACCTGTACAGTTTTGAGTGTAAGTTTTTTACACTAGTCTTGAAACTTTCTTCTCTGAACTGGTAATACCTATCAGGTCCATTACTACAGAACTCAAAGCCTGTGATGTCACTAGTGTGCCAATGTAAAGGTCAGCATGGTATCTAAGACTGCAGATAATATCCATCGGAATTTGCAAGCGATTTTCTTTAGATAGATAGATAGATAGATAGATAGATAGATAGATAGATAGATAGATAGATAGATAGATAGATAGATAGATAGATAGATAGATAGATAGATAGATAGATACTTTATTAATCCCATTAATTTATTGTCTCCTGGTTAAAGAACTTTAGCTATGACTTTGACTTACATTTAAAGTTTCGATGGTAGTGCATTTTGATGTTCCGGTGCCAAAATTCTTTTTGAATAATCTCATTTAAACCCTAACCCCTAAATCTGCCCTCTCCCAATTATAGCACAGCGGTGGACCCATTCTGCAAGGTCTCGCAATTTAGCTAACTACTTTTTTTAGTTTTTATTGATTTAATTATTTAAGATTAATCATTGTGTGCTGCTGACACATGCCTGATGTCACTTGTGTTTGCTTACATCACTGCAATGGTTGCTTGCTCTATGAGCTTATGCATGTAGGTGCTCCAGTCCTTACCATTAATGCTGCATGAAACAAAAGCAGCAGTTGATGTTTACAAGTAGTAATTTATAGCAAGTGCTTGACTGCACTATTATAACAACCTTTGCTGTGCGTTTCTTGTGTCTGTCTTTTGACTTCTCATTACTCTTTGTATTTATTTTTAGTCCGTCCTCCAATTTTGCCTTTTTTTTTGCTTTAAACAAGCTAGAGTTAGGGCCAGCTTTGCCATTGGCAGAGCAAAGAAGACTCTTATGATTCAGTTCACAGTGTTGTTAGCATTTCCTTTATGATTAGACTTAGTCCTTCATAGCGTAATGCAAAAGTCTCTCCAGGGGATATTGTGAGAAAAAGGTAATCAATAAATGTAAAACACGATTCATAGTTGGGGGCACAAACTAAGTCAGAACCAGGAAGAGAAGTTGAACCAGGACTCCAAAACACTACAGACAAAACAGAGACGCTAGAGGTAAAAAGAATTCAAAGCTGAAATTGAACCCAGGACTCGACCTATTGAACTAACTGCTCTAGCAAAGTTTGTTTTCTCTTTTGAATTTAACCAAGTGATAACACAGGCCACGTCATTGCTCTGTTTATACCTGACATCATTAATGTAACTCATGGGATTATGTGACACAAATCCTGGTCACGAAAACAAGACACAATCAAAAATAAACACTGCATAATAATAAAAACAAAAATCAAATTCTTCTTAATGATAAAAAGTTCACAGATTGAAAGCAAAAATTATTACTATGACATTTACTGAGACACCACATGTTGTTAGTGTTCCCTGACACTATAACAAATAGTGTGCAATAGTCTTAATCCTGACACCATTCCAGCAGCGTTAGAAACAAAGTAGAAAGCATCCCAATGCAGGGTGGCAGCCTGTTGATGGACACACTTTATTACACAAGGACCAGTTTAAAGTTACCCATTAACCTAACTTGCACATCTCTAGAGTGTAGGAAGACAGGAGAGGCGCAAGTGAACTTGGGGACAATGACCATGATTTCTAAAGACAGTGACTGGATGATCAACCAACATGTCTGAAGTTGAGAGATAGCAGCACTTTTCGCTTGGCTAACAATTCACTTTTCCAATAAATTTACAAAATAACATTTCATGGTGTATAATGCACTGTGAATTGCATCACAGGGTATGTAAGATATCATTTGTCTTGTCTTCGCTTTAAAGATGCTCTGTCAAAAATGTTCAGGAATTATTTGAGAAAATTTCCATTACTTTCTCAATTCCAGATGGCTGGTTTTCAGGGTATGATTCTCAACAGACCACACAAACATAAGAGAACCTTCACAGGTTCCACATCACTATACTCTAGATATTTCTTATTTCATATACAGTAAATGGATGTAATAGAATCTTTTAATTTTTCATTTTTCTTCTTTTCAACTGGATTTTAGCCTTGCCACTTTGATCTTTCTTGCTTGCTTTTGACAGGGCCATAGAAGAGTTCAATTATTATAGTTTACACCTTTACAGTGTGATTACATTTTTTAACACATCAAATTACGCTTAAATGGATCAAAATTTTCTAAAATGGCTGTGAAGTTTTCAGTTCTCCTGAAGATTAGGTTGAAACTCTCAGAATTATTTTGAAATGTTAATGGGACCCTTGAAAAAAGCTTGGAGAAAATATAAGTTTACCATCTATGGACATGTGTGAGTCAGAAACATTTAGTCTTTCTAGCCAAAGCATTGTCTATATGAAAAGAAAGGAAAGAATGAGAAAAAATAAGATGGATACCATTTTCAGTCTTAAAGTCAGCTTTATGCATTGTAAATGTTTTGCAATTTTTTAATTTTAATTACAAACCAATTTTAATGCAAATTCATGTGTATAAAATGGTTTCCCCTCAATACAAGTTTCATAAATATCATCTTTAATTCATAATATCTACTGTCAATCATCCTAACAGTAATTATGCATATAAAAATGCAATCTCCTTACAAGAAAAGAAAATTGGAACTGGCATAGCAAATGTTGTTGAATCGTGGTATTTTATTTTAATTTCTAAACTATTTTGAAGTAATCTCTTTTCATAATTCAGTTTTTGCCCATATGTAGGCTTATGTTGCACAAATAGCAAAAATATAACTATCGTAGTAGACAATGTAGGGTTAGGAACAGTTTAAGTATGTTCACACAAATATTTATGAATTTTCAAATTGTTTTTCAAAGTGAGCACAATTGGATGTCACCATGTCCTGACTTTAGGATGTGAGTTTTGTCTGCTATTTCTGAAACAAACTTTAGTTCTTATGCTGCCACTAACAAAATCTATCAACACAAATGCTATTCAGATAGGATTAATTTTACACCATGAGATGGGGTAAAGTAATTATTACCAGAGGACCGCTGTAAATTTTAGTTCCGTCTGAATCTTTTATGTCAGTAACTTTTTATGCACTATGCCTTCATGTCTCAGTAAAGAACAGAGCCTTTTACCTTCTATAAAAAGTCCATAAAAATAACCCTAGAATAAAATAGTCCCTTTGAAAACAGACATGTCATTACATTTTTCATTTGAGCAATTCAGATGGGGCTATAATGATAGAAGTCCTCTTGTAGTAATTACTTTACCCAGTGCCTGAAATGGAAAAAAAGAACCGCTGGTCGGAGGTCCGAAAGCATGCTAATATGCACAATTTATATTGAAATGCAGAGGAGCAAATGGACATATTGTTGTTATAAATTAGGGTTGATAATGTGGTCTGAATCCTTACAGAGTACTGGTGTGTACCGGTCCACTAGACGCACTATCCCCATCTCCATGTTTAAAAATAATCCTGACTGAATAGGACTTTAGCTTTGTTTACTTTTTCATTCATTTGATTTAATTTCCTTTTCTGTTGCTGTTCAAAAGCAAAACTGTAGCAACATGGTGGTGTCATCTGCATTTGGCAAAACATATGACCCTGATCTGAAAAAGGAGACAATTGCATACAAATGGCTGAGGAGAGAGAGAGAGCAGGTCTTGTCTGAACGTTAGATATACTTGCCTCTGGCAGCTTCTTCCCCAATGGCATTACTTCTTAAAACCTCATGAAAGGCTGCTTCATGTAATTTGTGTCCCAAATGAGCAACGAAAAAGCAAGATGAAGAATAATTCAAGTTGAAACTTGCAGACTGCAGACATTTTGGTTGATCATCCAGTCACTGTTTTTAGAAATCATGGTCATTGTCCCCAAGTTCACTTGCGCCTCTCCTGTCTTCCTACACTCTAGAGATGTGCAAGTTAGGTTAATGGGTAACTTTAAACTGGTCCTTTTCTGTTGCATTAGTCAAGTGATACAGTTCAAAAGCAAAACTGTAGCAACATGGTGGTGTCATCTGCATTTGGCAAAACATATGACCCTGATCTATAAAAGGAGACAACTGCATACAAATGGCTGAGGAGAGAGAGAGAGCAGGTCTTGTCTGAACGTTAGATATGCTTGCCTCTGGCAGCTTCTTCCCCAATGGCATTACTTCTTAAAACCTCATGAAAGGCTGCTTCCTGTAATTTGTATCCCAAATGAGCAACGAAAAAGCAAGATGAAGAATAACTCAAGTTGAAACAGGGAGAAGGTAATTCCTGAATCATTCCAGATGTAGGTCCTGATGAACCCCACACAACAGTAGAAGAATTGGCCTAAGCAATTTCTGTCACATCCAGCTCTGGACCTGATTGATAGCGATGCGTCATCACCGTGCTCTTCAGCTGTAACGGTTTATTATCATCTTTCTTGACTTTAGTGGGATACATTGCCATGCCAAATGATAATGTGAAAGGTAAGACAGAATAACTTTATATATATAATACGCTACTGTGCCCGTTCATTTGTCTGTCCAGGATTTTAAATCACCTGTAGCTCGCAAACCGTTTGAACTGTTGACCTGAAATTTGGTACATATATACTACATGACATCTGATATCCGCTTTTGGGGTGATGATTGACCTCCAAGGTTATTCCTCTTTTTATTTTTATTTTATTGTAGAATCAACTCTCAGCAGAAGCCAGCAGGGCGGCCGGGCGGCGCATGCATACAGGCACTGTTCTCATCCCTACCACCTTCACCATCACTTCCCCTACCTCCTCATATCTTAAATCATTCTTGAGGCAGATTGAAGACTTAAGTGCCAGCTTAAGTGAAAAAATTAAAGAAAACCTACTAATTAATTGCAACACAAACACTGATAACGCAAAAAGACGTCGACTAAAGAAGAGAAGAAGTGGGCCGGTAGGGTGGCGAAAAAAAGAGCTGCTCAGGAAGCAGCAAGTGCATCAACCTGTGAGCAAACAAATGCTAGCTGTACAGAGGAAAAGTATGAAAACTATGAATGCTCAAGTCAAGTGTATTCACTGCACACAGTGCGCCATTACTGGTAGAACATAATGAGTGTGATATTGAACTTAACAAGATCAAAATTTAGCTTTTTCAAGTAGTATACAATACATGCTACATTCACAGTTAATACATTATACAGTTCATACTTGTGTGCCTCCCATAAGCTAGTGACTGTAGCACAATACCAACAACAAAGAATGAATATAACAAAGGTAGTAAATACAATATATGCAAAAATAACTTGTACAGTTGTCAGTATCAGTGGCTGACATGTGGATAAAAGCTGTCTTTTGAATCTAGTATTACTGTACTGTTTCCCAAAATTTGATTGTGCAGGGTTGCTTTTAGTCTTTGATAATACTGTTTGTCTGCCTATAGCTGTGTTTTATATGTACCTAAAACAGCAGAGAGCCACTTGCCAGTAATATTGTATGTGTGCTGTACCCTTCATTTTGGCAGGTGCCTACAAGCTTTTTGTTTGCCAACTTAGATTAAAATTGGATAATACCTTCATGGTGTTTCAATTCCCGTTTTTGCAGATGTATTATTTAGTAAATTGAGGTCACATGCTAATTTACTGAGTCACATACTTCAATGTATGAAAGCAGTATTGACTTAGTGCCCAGAATGTTCTAGAAAGCAGGGTATGACACTTTTTATATTCACAGATCAATTAGAGCCTTAGCTAATTGTGTTTGGGACAGTTAACCCCAATCAAATAAACTCATCACAATGTAAAGGGTCACAATGGTGGTAGTGTGGTTGGTTGAATTGGTGTATGTACCGCAGTAATCCTTAAATCTCCTGATAGGGCTGCCCATCAGTCCAGAAGACAACAACTGGCTATTGATCATCCCAAAACTAGAGTTTGTTTTAATGGAGGAGAGCATTGCCACAATATGACTTTGGGTTATAGAGATGCAACCTTTCAATTATTGTTTCTGTGTATGCATGGGTATTTGGCCTTTATAGAGACATTGGATTAAGCATTCAAAAATAAATACATTCATTAGCAGGAATGCAAGAATACCTAGAGAGGCATAACAAGGAGGAACAGCTTCATGATTTGTACTTAAGTGGTTAATTGTTAGATACTGTATCTCTGCCAGTCATAGATTGTCCATAAGGATCATCATGTTCAACCATAAGGATGCTCATAAGTGTACCATAAACCAGACTAAATTCAGTGAATCAGACAGATTTGCTAAATAAGTGTAAGGACCAAATCCTTTAAGTTAATGTTACCTTAGCTTTTACCTTAGTTTTTGCTTAGTTTGAAATTGAATATAATGTAGCTTGAACATAGATAATGGGAGATTCTGTTCCAGCCACAATAAGTTAAAGGTAACGGACTGTTCTTAATGTTAGCTCTGTGTGACAATGGTACAGCTCTTAAATTTAAGTTAGACAGCTAGAGAGAAACATGAACTCTCTCATTATGGGAACATAGTTTTCTGGTCATTTGTACATACAGTAGGTGTGGTTGATGAGATAACAGATAGAAACCTCAAGAAATGTAACCTAGATACTTAAGCCTCAACCAGAATACCATTGACAAAAAGTTGTTTGTGTGTATTATCAGCTTATGTTATGTGAATTCTTACCTTTGAATTTCACTAAAATCTTTCAAAAGAAGACATTTGGATTGTGGAGCTTTTTTCTTGTACAATGAGTCATGCTATTTTAGGGATAGTTTTGAATGGGAGGTATATTCTGCAAAAAAAGGAAATGAAAATGAAAATTTTAAAATGAAAATGTAATCTCTCTTTTGCAATTTTAATTTTCAAAGTCTACACACAAGAATGCTGCAAAAATTAAAAATAAAATGAAATAACACCACTTGTAATTTCGTTTTCAATGTGAACAGCAATGAAGCTGCAAAAATGAAAAGTAAAATGTAAATAAGCAGTGTCGCCACCTGCTGCTCATTGAATTTTCATTCTCCACTTTGCATTTTCATTTTCAAGTTTTCAACATTCAAAAGTTTTTCACCTCGATTCCCACAATTCTTTGTCCTTTATAGCTGTAGGCACGTTTACATGTAGTACTTTGACTTTGTTTAATTCAGGTGATTTTGATCTTTTCAGCTCTGTACTGCAAGCTTCACACTAAAACCATCTCACAAAATGTGAAGATCATGCATAATTGTAATTCTGAAGTAATTCATCTGCTATATAATTATAATATTTGACATGACAAAAATTAACCTTTATTACATCATAATTTACATTTATTTACACTGAAGTGGAAACGGGAAGTTTTGTACTTTTGTTTTTTGTAGTATTATATAATTTACTCCTCTACAGTTTCTGTCACCTTCTCCTCCGTCCAATTCCCCTGTAGTTGATCGATGACTTGATTGGACTCTTTACTGTTATAACTTTCTAAAATAAGGTGATAAGGTAGTGATTATATTATTCACTATGATGACCTTCCATAATCTGTAATTTTTGTTTATGAGGCTACTGTGGATGAGAACATTTTTTACAAAATAAATGGCCAGAATTACTTCAGTGCACTAATCGGTAATAGAGCATAAAGTTGGCCAGTCACGAGAAAAGTCATTGAAATATTTAATTCAATTTCTAAATAGAAAATACCATTAGCCACCAATGGTGTTAAAAATGTTGCCACAATGCAGATTATGTTAGCAAACATAAATCATGCAAGTTAGATAATAACTTGCGATTATTTTGATTCAATGTTTAACATAAATTGAAAGCAACCTGAAATAACTAGACTGAGTTGCAAATCACATCATTCAAAATGTGCTTTAAAGAAACAAAGTATAAAAAGCAAGATCTATAGCTAAAATATTTTCACTTATTTTTATGACAGCATGATTGAGGGAAGGTTGGGAGATCCTCAATAAAGTAACTTGATGTCAGAATATTAAAGCTGATGAAATGGATGGATTTTGTTTTATATTTTAAAAAAACTAATAAGAAGGTGGTCAATTCATATTTCAAGCACTGAAAAATTTAATGTTGCACTGTGTAAGGGCTTCATGGAAAACAAACACAATTGCAAGTAAAAAGTGTTCTTTAAGTTCAAGAAACACAAACTGCCTTAGAAGGGCAGACTGTCTTATTAAAGACCTCAGCCAACCTGCACAGTCTCTGTTCTCTCTTCTGGCAAATAGTACATTATTCTAGGCAATTGCACCAATAGATTCAGGGACAGGTTTTATTCACAGGTCATAATTCTACTCAACAGCCACTCTAAGTGACAGCTACATATTTGTTTCTTGTGCATTTCATGTCAAGTTGTATTTAATGCATGGAGTTGTATTGAATATATGAAATTGTTTAATAATCACTTGTTGTTGGCACTGGACCCGGGTTAGTAGTCTGTGAGAGACATGCAAGTAAGAATTTCATTGTAATGTGTACAAATGACAATAAATCTGAACTTGAGGCCTAGATTTTTTTTATTGTAATCACAGTTCAATTAAGTTTGCATTTCAGCAGTTTTCTACAAGTTGTGTGATGTGTGTGTCCCTTTTTCAGTAATAATTAGAAAATGAAAACAGGCAAAAAGCTAAGTCAGGAACTGATGAAACAGCATCTAACTGCTAGAAATGAGAGCAGAGGAGTAGTAGAATAATTTATGATTGTGTTCAAGGCAAAAAGCAGATTGCATAGAATTTCATGTTTTTAATAAGGACGTTTGTAACAGATGAGCAGTATCAGCATTGCAATGTACACTGTATCTACATTCCATTTATTATTCCCCAAAGCAAAGAATAATTTAATATATTAAAAATGCATTTCAATAATATATCTGGAGGTGATTTCAAACAGTGTGCTACTGAGCTTGATGCAGGCTTACATCAACATCTTTAATAGCTTGATTCCATAATAAGAAAGGTCACTAATGAGCTGGTCTGTATAGATTGACAAAGATAGATAGATAGCACTTTTTTGTTTAGCGTTATAACAGAAACTCAATAAAAGAAAATTATATTATAACAAATAACAACCCCCCTATAAAATACACACCAGAATAACGAAAAAGAAAGCAAACCTCTGACTTGGCTGTCATAGTCACAGTGAGGATTTATGCAGATGTATTGCTGTTGGTATAAAGGAGCCCCAGTAGCATTTCTTGACACATTTCTGCTGAACAATCTGTTGGTTGAAAGTACTTAGTGTTAGTATGTCAGATGGAGGATGTGCAGCTTTGTTCATTCATAATGGCACTCAATTTTGTTTAAATACTCTCCTTTGCTACTACCTCCAGGGTGTCCAGAGTGCATCCCATAACTGAACCTGCCCTTTTAATTAGCTTGTTGATTCAACGCTCCTCTCTTGAGGTGATGATACCAGCCCAACACCTTATAGCACAGAATATCACACTGGCCATTACAGAGTTGTAGATCATATAAAGGATGTCCCTTAAAGAAGCAAAGTCTCCTAAGAAAAAACGAGTCAGCTCTGGCTTTTCTTATATAGTTCCTTTGTGTTACGAATCCAATCTGAACCAGTCATTGATGAGGACCCCAAGCACTTGTAGCAATTTACCACCTCTACATTCACTCCCTGAATAGTGACCAGAAGAGGAGGCTCTTAAGTGTGGTGAAAGTCAATAATCAGTTTCTTGATTTTGTTGATGTTAAGTTGCAGACAATTCTTTCTGCATGAAGAACCAAAGTTCTCCAGTTGACTCCTATTCTCTGTCTCATTCCTTATATCAATACATCCCATAAGTTCAGAATCATCTGAAATTTTCTATAAGTGACATGACCTGGTGTAATACTTATAGTATGAGGTGTAAAGGAGACAGGATTGTTCCTTGTGATGCTCCAGTGATGTTCACATTCACATCAGAGACACAGTCCTTGAGTCTTACAAACAGATAATCTATTACCCAGAACACCATGGACTCATCCACCTGCATATCCCTATGCTTAATAGTAATAGTAATGCACAGTTTTCTTTTTCAAGCAGTATTTAAATAATGATATGTAAACTATTTTAACTTGTCAGCTTCTGTGCTACCCTGCTTTGGATTAGTGGGTTTGTAAGATGGACAGATGGATGGATAATTTAGTAGGCATTATACCACCATACCTGCTAGGTAGTGAATTATAACATTTGGTAATGGGAATTTAGGAAAGGCCAGCACGCTTAAGGTATGTGAGGTATTTCAAAGAATATGTACAAAATGGCTGACCTGAAGATGCAATCAAAAATAGAAGAGCAAGGTGCATAACTGATAAGATGATCTTCTCTGAAGTTCTGCCAGTGTCAGTCACCAGTTCAGGTAAGGCTAAGTGGATGAGAAGCTTTAACATATGCCTCAAATCCTGGTTTAGGATAGAGGAGTGATATGTTTATGGATATACATTTTGGGGCACCTTGGGGAGCAGATGGGACCTGTACCTTCAGGAAAATTTGAAAAAGGGGACTGATGTATTGGGAGACCTTTGAGTAGGTTAGTCAAGTACTGTTGAAACAAAGTAGTGGGGGACATGCCATGTTTAAGCTCATGTAAGGAAACAAAGACTAATATTAATAAAAATATGAATGGTCATTTTAAAATTATTTGTCTACAGGCACAAGGCCAAATTAAAATCAGGAATGGTATATAAAGTGATTTAGTACTAAATATACTGTATTAAAATAAAACAATTATCAAAGTTATATGTAGCTTCATATAAATATACTGTAATGTTATATAGCAGTAATGGAATCCACAATAAGTCCTAGAAATGGAGAAAAGTATAATATAAATAGGTAAATGCAATTTTGAAAAGACTGGCAAAATCAAAAACATTAGGGGGTCAGCATTTACGTGATATAAGATTTAAAAAGAGTATGCTTTAAATAGGACCCACTCCTGCAGATAACAGTGAAAAATGTACAACTTTATAATAATATTTAAAAGCAAGTATATAGGGAGATGATAAAATAATAGAAACTTTTGAATATTCAAATATTAACTAGGAAACCTTTGCAAATAGCAGAGCACAGGACCAAGAATTCATAGGTCTTGTCAGTGACTGATTTTTAGTTCAGTGTGCTAAAACTACAATGCAAGAAGATGTCTGCCTAGATTTAGTATTCCTTAATAAGCATTTAATTCAGTGGAATCATAATAATTCAATTACCTCTATTATGATTCAAAGACCATAATATTTTCAGAGTTCACACTCAAAAAATCTCATATATATTTCTCTTCTGGTTTGTCCTGCTTCCACTTCAAAACCGGTCCCGCCCACACTCAGCCGACACGGCATTTCTCGATTCTTATTCGTCCTCTTCCAAACCCTTCCCCACGCTACCTGCGGCTCCTCTTAAAAACCAGTCCCGCCCATACTCATCCGACACGGTATTTCTCGATTCTTATTCGTCCTCTTCCATGTCATGCACTATACTGGCCTGCTGAGTGTAATACATCCAACAAGCACTCGAGGTGCTGACACAACGGTAAAGTAGCTTTACCACTTTTGCAGGAGCCACCTGTGTCTTTACAACAGCTTCTTACACAGCAAACATCAGAAGCTAAAAATTATCGTGAACACATTGGAGAATACAACTCTTCTCTAATGTTTGCTTCCATGAGTGCACAGATAACTCAACCTCCTGGCAACGGATCATACTGTTTTAAAATACACAGGCAAATTTATCACCAAATCTCTCCACTATACGCTAACACTTCTACCTCTCCAGGATATGGACAGTTGTATGTTTTTGACACAGCACAAGCTACTGAAGTACGCTTACAAAATAAAGCAAACTCTGCATGCAACAAAAATGTACTTCTCCAGCTAGATTCCATGCTCAGAACCATCAACCCCTTCGCTAAATCATACAAACACATGCATGAAATCACTCAGTCCAATCCAACAGCATCTGTATGAATGGTTTTCAAGGAAAACCCTAGGCAGGATTTATGACAATATAATGCCCCGACATGTCACACCGATGTTGCAGCGATTTTCGTTGGAGAAAATGGCGAACCGCCTGCCGAAAGGGACATTTGCATCTATCCCATAGGCAACTCCTGTAAACAGATTTCCACGCTCAATATGAATTGCGATCCTATGGTTTACCCACTTTTATTCCCTTATGGAGACATTGGCTGGCACAAAGATTTACAACATGTTCCCGATAAAAGAACCGCCAAGCAAATAAGGCTTACTCAATGGAAATTTTACACGTGCAGATTAGCAATTAGGAATATATTTAGTATTTTGCACTCCAGTGGAAACTATTCCAACAGTATGTCGTAGATGCGTATGTTAAAACAGAGGGCGCGTGTCTCAGCTATCTCAGATTACATCAACAAGATCTACGCATGGAACTATCAGACGCACTGCAAGCAAACGCTGAAAATAACAACGTACAGTACGTGTAGGCAAAATAATCATATTATCATCCACATTTCCAGGAAGTCCAAGATACTTGCAACAAAACTATCAGGATGCCATGGCCATAATACGTAAATTCGGAAAGCCTGATTTATTTATCACTTTCACATGTAATCCTGCTTGGCCGGAAATTCTACATGCTTACTGCGCCTTTCAAGAAATATTTATTTCTTCTTGATCTCTGAATTCTTTTCTCACCGTTTTCCGTTCCTATTCTTACACCGCCGTATTGTACGGCGGGTGTCGGCTAGTAAGAATTATCGTAGTAAGCAAATTTTGAGTAAAAGTAACAAAATGTAAAAAAATAAAAACTGAGACGGAAATTTTACATGTGGAGTAGGTTTAAGCATATTGTGAAAAGATGCAAATAAACAGAAAAAATGCGAAGGTAAGGGACATCCTACTTAATGACCACAAGGGATTATGAAAAAAAAATAAAAATCAAATACAAGAAAAACATTGATGCCTTCTGTCAGTGGTTTCAGGTCTCCAGAGCTGTGAGGAGCTTCAGATAAGGGCAGAGGTTTGTCCTTATCAAAAGCTGATTCCAACTGAATGAAGACTTCCAGGTAGGCTGTGTCATGAACTTGGAGTTACCTAAACATAAAGTCCCAAAACCTGTACCAAAATTCCACATAGATAGATAGATAAAGGAACTGTCAAATTGGTGGCATGTGTAGCATAGGGGAAACAGAATTTTCATACATAAAAATGCCTTCTGAATAAAAAGCTCCAATTGGTGCAAAAAGCACAGAACTTGTTTTCTCAGCCTTTCAAGGTTTGAGGGCAGTCCTTGATGGTGAAGGTCAGGTGGCCCTGCCTCTTTCGGAACTGCACATAAAACACATGGAACATACTAGAAAATAAATAGACGCATAGAAACTAAATGATCAACAACAGTGATGAAAAATATATAATTATACAAATAATAAACATGACCAACAATATTAACAACAAAAAATCAAATATGAACAAAAAAGACATAAAACAGGAATTTGAACCCCAGGCATGGGAGGAACCCTGGCTAAAACATAACAGACTATGGTTTAAGTAGATGAACCAGAAGAGGCATGAATAGAGAATGTGGGACCAGAAGTGTCGGATATCTTCCAGGATATTCTCCTCCATTCTAAAGGAATTGTAAACTGGGGTAGTGTCTGAGTTACATTCTTAATGTTCCTTCCAAGTTTCCTTACACCAACACTCATGAGACATTCCCAATGCTTATGTCTATGACAATATATTACATACAATGTTGGTCAAGACCACCCTAAAACATCAAAACAATATTACATTTAAGAGTAATTCACAGTGGATTAAGAAATTCCAAAACAAATAGCAGGCATATAACTTCTCATGCTGCCCAGACTTCCCTCTCCCCAGCTACAGATTCCAATTCTTCCTGGGGAATTTTTAGGCATTCCCCAGCCAGCTGAGACATATAATCCATCCAATATGTCCTGGTCTGCTGCAGGGTCTCAATAACAAGTGCCAGAGCATCTCTAGATCCTCTCAATCAGGTAGAGCAGCAACTGTATTCTAAGACTGCCCTGAATTGGTAAGCTTCTTACTCATCACGGATTGTCAGCCCTGCAACCCTGAGAAAAATCCTCATTTCTGCTGCTTGTACTCTCAATCTCATTCTTTTGGTCATTATCCATGGCTCGTTATTAATGATGGCAAACAATTAAAGAGGAATACTACAGAAAAGGAAAAAGGTGGTCTTAACAGGTTCTTTTAGTAATTTTACTAGTAAAAGTACTGTAAAGGGGAAACCAGTAGGGGTGAAATTAAATGTATTCAGGGAAGTAGAGATAGGAGAGAGAGAGAAGTGCTCCTAGGATTAAAAGCACTAAAGTCCAATAGATTTCAACAGAACTGTGTAACATTTATTTTAGGCTACACAAGCAAGTTAGTGATTACAAATATACATTTTAAAACTGTATTTTTCCTAATTCAGTACACATTGGGGAGATTCTATAGAATTTTAGTCATATATTTTTAATCAATAACAATCATTTTTACAATTTAATACAAAGTATTGTATCAATGGATTATTAAAAACATAAGGAAAAGGCCTGAAGGTAACTAAAAGGTTAACTAAGCATGGCTTAAAGCTTGAGTATTGCAGGGATGCCTCATCTTAGAGGAGCCACCAACATAATTACTAAGGTTAAAATGAAGTAAATGAGTAATGAACACCCCCTTTAAAAGTGAGGACAAACTAGTGAGAAAGCCCAAACACCCCTATTGTGAAGTGTGTGGGATATGGCCGGCCTGTCATCCCGGCCAATACCCCAGGCCGCCAGATGGAGCTCTCCCTGCGGCATGGAAGTGCCCCGAACACCAGCAGGGAATCATGGACGATGGAGTTTTCCTTTACAGCCCTGCTGGATACCACAGGGGCCAACAGATGACGCTGCAGGGAGGCCCAGAGACTTGTTTGTGCCCTATAACCAAGAAGTACGTCGTAGGCAAGGCGACAAAGGAAATGACGTGCTTCCGGGATGAAGAAAAGGACTTTTTATCTGACCCGGAAGTGATAAGGAATCACATGGACTGTAGGGTTGGAACCACTTCCGGGTCAGGGAATATAAAAGGACGATGGGAAATCCCAGATGCTGGGTGGAAGGGTGGCAATGTGTCTGGGAGTGAGGAGGATTATTGATTTATTGATTGTTTATTGTGTTTATTTTAATATTGTGGAGAAGAGGGTGCTTTGTGCACGTTTTGTCCTAATAAATATAATATTTGGACTTTTACCTGGTGTCTGACGTGTGGTCTGAGGGTTCAAGGGGTCAGGGGGACCCTTAAATCTGTTACAAATGGTAATAAGATCAATGGGAAAACCCATAGGGCACCCCTATTAATGAAGTTACCAATGGCTGTAGTTGATTAGCTAAGGTGATAGAATTCTATATATTAAGAGTCAGATGATGTGATGTGTTAGATAAGGTAATAGCAATAGAAAAGTATAAAAGGGAATGAATTTTATTATTGATTGCTCACACCATGACCTGAGACATTTGTGCATTTTAATCTGGTCTCCTTTGACAACAGAGGAAAGTTCACAACAACTCTTAAAGACTTGGAGCTAGCAAATGTTCTTCCATTATATTCAAAAAGTGATTGGGCTGATACTGCTAACTATAAGGCAGTAAGCTTAAAATAGATCATGGACAAATTAAATAGAGCAATTTATAAAGAAAAGATTGAGCAACACAGGTCAAGAACAGGTATATTAGTAAACAGCCAATACAAGTTAAAATGAGGATATTGTGTTTCACTAATATGAAAGAAGTACGTAAGAGGAAGGAAATAAAACCTTTTAATCTAAGTACCCATATAATATTGTTTATTTTTATCTTCAAAAAACCTTTCATAAGGCACTGCATGAGGGGCTTGTGATCAAATTAAAAGAAATGGAAGTTCACAATGCAGAATGTAGATGAGTTCAAAATTGGCTCAAACACAAAAAAGCAAATGGTTCTGGTGTAAGGAACTTTTTATAAATCAGGCAAGGCTAAAGCAGTGTTGTTCAGGGACTAGTGCTGGTGCCGCTACTCTTTTTAATATACATAAAATAATTTTGATAAAAATATAAGTAACAAGACAGTTACATTTTCAGACGCTGCCTAACTACATGGAATGGTGGATGCCTTAGAGTTAGGAAAATTACTACAAATGAACTGAACAAAATTGAGACTTGGCCAAATATGTGGCAGATGATGTAAATAAATGCAAATTATTACACATAAGGAATAAAAATGTCATCTTTGAATACACAGTGGAACTTGAAAGTACACCTTAGGAGAAAGTCCTTTTAGCCATATTGGACTCGTCACTATGTACTTCCAAACAGTATCCTGAACCAGTCAAAAAGGCTAACAGATTAAGTGTAACAAGAGGATTATTTGTGCCAATGTAATTTGTGAAATTTATGTCACACATCCATGCAACTCAGCTGAGAGAGAAAGAGAGAGACAGCCAGGGAGATTGACAAATGACAGCTGTAAGTCAGGTTAGGGACATAAGCAGAAAACATGTGAAGGACACAAGCAGGTTGTTTTGGGAAGTGCTGATGTCTTCTTAACCAATACTGATACAGAACCCAGTGTTTACGAAGGTATTAATAACCAGCCAGTTCTGACATGAATTCTATAAATATGTAATTATGTGAGTGTTTATAATGACAAAGATCCAGCATAACGTCAGAGGCGTCACTATACCACTGACATTCCTAGCTGCTGGATGGGACATCTGATTTGTCAGCATTCTGCCACTTGGCTGAGATGTCCCAATGCTTCTCTCCAGCCTAAATACTTATGTATACAGAGTTATGCATTATATTTCTGTTAATGAAAGTTACCTGTTAAAGCAAGTTAAATACATATATCTCTTTTTGTACCATATTTCTCTCTCTTGTAATTATTTTCCGCCTGGGTATAAAAGGTATAGTATTTGGGTTCTAGTCAATTCTGCACACACATTCCAGGGAGAAAGAGTGCTCTCTGCTCAATACATTATGTAGCATGATGTGTAGAATATAAATCAAGGTAGGTTATTCTTAAGCTATATAACACACAAGAAGGGCCAATTATGTGCAGTTCCGGTGTCAGTATTGCAAAAAAGTTATTACAGTAATAGGGAAAGTTCATAAATAGGCAACTAGACTCCACGACTATAAAGTTGCTGTTTTTGATTTTTTTTTCAGTTTAGCAAAATGGAGGTTAGAAAGAAACATGATAAAAATGTTCAAAATTAATAAGGAAATCGTTACATTGGATTCTAGCTCTTACTCCAAAGTTTGTTCATCAACAAGAACACCAGGGACAAAAATGGAAGCTAGTTTGGGGAAAATGTTGCTAAAATACTTACCAAGTAGTGTGGCAAGTGACAGACAGTATTTTGGAGACCTTCAAAGTTCAGCTGGATAATATTTTGCAAAGTTAGGTGAATAGGATTGACAAGTTATGTTGACATGAATGGCATGGTGACCATTAAATCTTTTTGTCTTGAAGGTGACATTTCACCAGAAAAAAAAATCTGTATAAGTTAACATTGTTTAAAAAATGTTTAAAGATTGAAAAAAGTTTTTGTCATACTAACCATTATGCTTGGGAACATCTTCAGGAAGTGAAAGAAACCAGAAAAATGTGAAAAATTGTATGGCTGTATAATGAATAATTAGTCAAATATACTTGATTAAAGGGGACTGAACAGAAGTGATAGACAGTGATAGACAGTGCAATGCAATGCAGAAGTCCATCCCCAACAAACAGTCTTGATGGTGGCACACATGGAAGGAGTGTCCCAGATAAGTGAGATACTGTACTCAGTTTAGAATAGTTCACATAACATGCAGCTTGCAAGAACTACTGGATATTGGAGTGAAAGGCATTTTTTCCACCACCACCTCCCAATATCCCAGACAAGCTTCTTAGCTCATCATTCCCCACCTGGATAACTAGGTGAATTACTGGAGGCGACATAGGCAGATACGGGAGAGGAAGCAGAAGTAGGGTAAGAGAACCGGTATCCATGCTAGACTAAAGAATTCCCCAAACAAGCCAACTCTACCCAGTCTGTTCGTTGTGAACACCCAGCCAATAGTCAACAAGATCAATGAGCTGAGATTGAGGATTTTTCATCGAAACCTGGCTGAACACTAACATCCCTGATGCGGTTATTGACCTTGCAGGCCCTACTGTTTACTGCTCAGATCGGACTGCTAAATCCAGTAAGGACAAAGGCAGCGAGGTGTGCATATATGTAAATAATGATTGGTGCACCTCCACAGTGATTGCTGATATTGCTCTCCAGACTTGGAACTCATAACGCTGAAGTGCAGAATTTCTATCTGGGAATTTACAGTCATTTTCCTCACTGCAGTTTATATCCCTCCACAAGCTAATGTCTAGCTAACATTGGTTAAACTCCATGATGTCTACAGTCTACAAAATATTCATTCAGAACGAGCGTTTATCAGTGAATGCTTATACAGTGTCACCCTTCCCACAACTCAGCTAATCTGATCACATTTCTTTGTTCTTGACTCTGGCATACAGTCTGCTTTTTGCCAGGACAAACCCTACTGTGCAGACAGTCAGAGTATGGCTAAAGGAACCCATAACTGAATTACAGGACTGTTTTGATGATACCAGTTCGGAAATGTTCAAACAGGCAACTACACAGGACAATCACATGGACTTAAATGCCTGTGCCTCCTTTGTTTTATCTTACATTAATTCTTTATGGACATACTTTCCATAGTAGGAAACCTTGGATGAAAAGAGTGGTCCAAGACCTATTGGCACTTAACATTGCTCTCTGTATGGGCAACCCAGAGACAAACAAAACAGTTAGGTCTAATCTGATGAAAGGCATTAAGGAGGCAAAGTGCTGTCACAAAGCAAAAATAGAAAAGCATTTTAACAACTCTGACTCCTGACACATATGGCAGAACATTAGGTCCATCACAGACTACAAGGGTAACACCTGTTCAACCAACATTGGTAACTCATTTCTTCCTTATAACCTTAATCACTCAGTCGCACGATTTGACAAGGACAGCAACCAGCCTATCACCAAACTAACCCAGCAGGAGGCCCCATTATGCACTCTGTCACTGAATGCACATGAGGTGAGACGGGCTCTAAGCCACATTAATCCTAATAAGGCAGCTGGCCCTAAAGCATTGTGTGAAACAGCTTACAGCAGTGTTCACCAGCCTGTTTAACATCTGTCTAGAATAGGCCAATGTCCCTGCTTGCCTCAAGTCTGTTACAATCATCCCTGTTCCAAAAAAGACAGTGGTTCAGTCCCTGAGCGATTATTGCCCAGTGGCCGTGCCCTCTATTGTTATTAAGTGCTTTGAGTGACTTGTCCTCGGACACTTAAAGAGCAATATCCCTCCTACCTGGACCAAAACTAGTTTGTTTACAGGTCAACTGAGAACTGTCTCTCACTTGCCCTTCACACTTCCCTGTTGCATTTGAAGCAGAGGAACAGCAATGCGTGGATGTTGTTCATTGACTATATCTCCTACTTCAACTCCACCCCCTCAACAAGCTGACTATTAAGCTAAGCAACATGAGTCTTTGCAACTGGATATTGGATTTTCTCGCTAAAAGACCACAAACTGTGTGCATGGGTAAGAACTTCCTTCATCAATATTGCCGAACACTGAGATACCACAGGGCTATGTGCTGAGCCCTCTCCTTTACTCCCTCTTCACAAACTACTGCAAATCTACCCATGATACTAACATAATAATACATTTTTGCAGACGACACCACCATGAAAGACCTGATCTCCAATAATGACTGTTATATCTTCTTATCTTCTGTTATACTTATAAGTACAACAAATCCCACATGGTGATGAACAACAGGAAAACTTTATTTAACAAATCTGAAACAATCACAAACACTTATATGTCTTTCTCACACTCTCTATCGCTCAATCCAAACACACTATTTGCTCTTAAGTCCACCATCCCCTTTTTCTATTACACATGCGCACTTAACCATACCCTTCACCATATAAGAAATAACAGGATACCCCTTGGCATTTTACAAATCAAGATGAATATATAACACTACATAACAATGACAAAGCAGCCTAAAGAGAAGAAGAGGTCAAGAATCTGGAGAGTTGGAGCCAAAACAACAACATTGCATTCAATTCCAATAAAACAAAGGAACTGATACTGGAATTCTGTAGACTGAACTACAGAGGTCACCATCCCATCAGTATTAACTGCGAAAGGGTGGAGATAGTCCAGAGCTTCAGATTTTTGGGAATCCAGTTCAGCCAGGACCTGTCATGGACAACAAACACAACAGCAATGGCCAAGAAAGGTCTTCAGAAGTTTCACTTTCTGTGGAGCCTGAAGAAAGCACAACTCCCACAACAGCTGTTGGTTATCTTCTACAGGTGCACCATAGAGTTTGTCATCACATACTAGATTATAGAGTGGTACCCTGGCTGCATCTTTGAGAACATGAAGGCCCTCCAGCATATCATCAAAATGGCTCAGAGAATTACAGGCTCACAGCTATCCTCACTGGAAGATATCTTCACTACCTGCTGCAGCAAAAAAGCAAACAACATTTGTAGAGATGCAACCCACCCTGGCCACAGCATTTTCACTCCTCTGCCCTCTGGCAGTCGCTTCAGAGTCTTGTATGCCCACACTAGCAGGCTGAAGAATAGCTTTTACCCCAAAGCATTCAGCCCATTAAATGCACAGCAGTCACTGCCCCTTCCTATAACAGAAACCACCACTGATTGAACTGAACCTCCGCATCAACCACACATAGTCACACATTTATACATGACCTATGTGGAACTCATGACCATTACATTGACTGTAATTTTCACTGTGACTTCATTTATTATCTGTCTATTTATACTTTCATATTTACCTTTACTTTCACTGTGTATATTTGGAACTGTTAATAGTAACTGTACTTCTCATAGTTTATAGTTTACTTTTAAATTTGTGCTTCCTGTTGTTTAAAGTCTACTCTTATAAACCTTTATATAAGGCATCTGTAGACTTGCTCTAAATGATATTTCATTGTATTATACAGTGACAATAAAGGTATCTTAACTCACTCACTCCTGAAGCAAACTCAAATGATGAAGGAATTCTCGCCCCACAAAGCTTAAAATGCATCTCATTGACTGCACAAATGACAAATTTTGGAGGAATGTAGTATCCTCTAAGGTAGAGAGGTGATATCTTCTTCAATTTGTAGGCTGTGGCCATTTATTGAGAGACCATTTTATTTTGTTTAAATGGGACTCCCATTGTCAAGACAAAACTCTTGGTTGCTGGGGAGAGGGGAGAAGGGCATGGTCCCAAAAGTCACGTGTTGTGACGTCAAATGATGCAACAAGACTGAGGATAAACTTAAGCAAATATTACTGAATTCCTCACTTTATTCCCCAGGGATTGCCTGGGAACCCAGGACAGTAACCTGATTTCAGCTATTTATACTTAAAATCTCATTTTGTAAGACACTACCCAGAACACACGAGCATAGAGATTGTAGAGATGTACACTGACCATTAAATGAAAAACTTTGTTTTAAAACTTTGCTTCCACTCACCATCACAATACAACATCAACAAAACAACTACCTCTGTAATGTTCGCAATTGTATTGCTGTGAAATCACACCACCATCCACCATGATGCATTCCAGGTTGTACATTTACACTGTGGTAACTGCCAGTGGTCAGCCACGAGCCTGCAATGTCTGGATTACATGTTCCTTCAAAGATAGCTTCACTGAAACGTAAGCTAAAAGGAGAACTCCACTAGCTGTTTGCATAGGTACTATGTAAGCAAAGCAAAACAGAGTGCTTCCTGGTGACATCAGCTGATCTCTCTCTCCTACTCAGCCCCCACCATACTGTGCAGTGCAAATTATTTAGTAGTATTAGGGGGAGGAGGAGGAGGAGTTTTGTTACATGCACAGAATACAATGAAATTCTTACTTGCATAAGAAGTCTAATAAAAGTATGCAATACAGTGAATGCCACAGAAAACATAGTTTAATGTTTTAAGCTATGAAAGTTAAATACCCATAAGGTTTGTTTATTCAGTAAAGGGTAAAATGTAATAATTATACCATTATCAATTTTACATTATGAGTGTTAGATGGTCCATGTGCCATGGCAAGCTACGTGTCTTGCTAGTTAACATCAAAGGCATTGTTGTTGTGTCTGAATATATTTATGACCCCTGGAAGCAGCAACCTTTCAATTGTAAATATTCTGTCATTGAGTAAAGTGTCTGCTGCTTTCACCGTCTTTCTGGTTGCTTGGGGCTAAGATGTCCAACTCTCCCATCTCCACTTTGGGTCTTCCTCTTTATCTTATATGAAAATGAAAGCGGTGTTCTGGTTATTTTTAATTTTGTCATTGTTTTTGACAATGGATGCTTCCTCAGATAAAATCAAAAGTACAATTGTATACAAAGACATATTTTGCTGGCAAAGTAACATCTGTTTTACCTACCAGTAAATCTTTCAATTAACTAATGCACAGCTGTGCCGATTTGACATTTTGCATAACATGTAGGAAAAACAGAAAATTTCTACCAAAAAAAACCCTGAAAATTGCATTCCTGTAATTTTAAAGGAAAGCTTGTGCTCATTTCTTTTTTTAATTATCACTTGCTCAAACACCATCTATTTTTGTTTTACTTTGTTGCCACATTACCTAGCTTTGATTTTACCACATAGCAGTTGCTGACAGATATAAACATTACTATCAAAGTTCTCTTCAGCTTCTCTATTACACTCTTAAAATACTGATTCTTTATTAGCAATATATAGTTTTTTACTAACCCAGCCACAGGGGATGCACAAACCAGTGTGTTTCTTCGTGCCGGTCCCAAGCCCAGATACATGGGGAGGGTTAAGTCAGGAAAGGCATCCGGTGTAAAATTTTGCCAAATCAGTATACGGACAAGATGATCCACTGTGGCGACCCCTAATGGGAGCAGCTGAAAGTAGAAGAAGAAGAAGAAGATATAGTTTTTTACAGGGTTGTGTGGTTCCCCATAGAATCATTTCTTGGCAAAGCACAGTTTCATTCTCGGACAGATTCTTTGCATATGAAGTTGGTTCTCTGTGCTTGGAAAAACTTCCTAATATGTAGAAAAAAACACACAGAAATCTTTAATGTAGAGTAGGCAGGACAGTAACAAATTAAGAAAACCTGGACTTAGCCTATGTTGCTGAATGTATGCAAAAAGAAATTCTAATTTTCTTTTAAAATCACGAGCCATTGGCATTTCACATATCTGTTACCATCTAATCATGTTTATTCACTGTATGGAGTGTGTCATGGATCTAAATAAATAAATGGTTCTTTCTGGAACCTCTATATGAATAAGTCTTTTGGGAACCAAAACTGGTTCCTGTATGGCATTGTTCTAAAGAACTCTGACACCTTTATTTTTAAGAGTGTACTTGATATTTTCTCTAATGCTTCACTTACGTCTCTGAAAAGATTTTTCAAGATGTAATTTAAAATAGAGGCTCCTCAGTCTTGTGGCTTGGGGAGAACTCAAACAGTATGTAAGAAAATAAGCCAAGAAAAATGTGGTCTTTGTAAATTACAGACAGTAATTCTGCTTCTTATACCACTGGCCAGTTCTGAAAACTTTGCATTTTCCTGTAATATCAAAAGGCACATCTGTAGAGTTCATAAATAATTTAATTCATGTTGACCATTTTAGTGATTACACATAGGGCACAATGCTGAATTACCAGCTTTTTAAATAAACATTACATTTTTATCCAACGGTAGAGGTCAAGACTTTTCTCCACTTACAGTATAATGTTGTACCCTATGTGCATGAAAAACCAATGGATTGTAGTTATGGAGATAACCCTGACCCTTTGTGTGAAAAGCTACATAACAGAGGAGTATAGGAAAATAAAAATTTTAGGACTGTATTTATTTTCATGTCTCCTCCTTTCTCTTTTATAATGTGTTACAATGCTAGAGGCTGTATTCAACCCTAAGTATAATATGTCTGTGCCATTGTCGGCTTCAACACAACAGAGTTACAGGCATATTTGAAACAACCCCACACTCAGTAGTTCATGGCACAGTCTAATAAAATCTATTTACCGTACCCAGACTTCTTGTTATTGGCAGTTTATATGTGACAGATGACACTGTGTTAACTTAGTGTCTTCTTTATACTTGTACAATAAATTTATTTTCCATTTTTATATTTTTCAGAATGGACATGTAATATCCTTGGGGAAATCACCTAAACATTTCTTTGAAGTTCAAATCTTAATTTTGATTTTCTCATTCTAAAGATTTAATCAAGATTGGATTCAACAGAAGCATAATCTGACCCACGGAACAAGCTATGGTATCATGGCAGTGTCAAGAACAGACTGTTGCTTCAGCCTCTAGTCTTTGCTTTATGTCTCACATTGGCAGAGGCTTTACATTTATCCTTTTTTTTGTTTATTATGTGCCTTTCTTATCTGTGTCTGGTGCTTGTAATGCCCATCTGAACAAATATGAGCAGCAAAGAGTTTATAAGCTGCTTTACTGATATCACTTATAATGTAACATCTCAAAATGTAAAGTCATCTTGCAAGCTTAGTTCTTTGGTGTTAAACCACATCTCTCCTTATGCACGCTGGCTTAGTAATTTTAACAGGAATTCCTAACTTTAGGGCGGCATGGTGGCGCAGTGGTAGCGCTGCTGCCTCGCAGTTAGGAGACCCGGGTTTGCTTCCCGGGTCCTCCCTGCATGGAGTTTGCATGTTCTCCCCGTGTCGGCGTGGGTTTCCTCCGGGCGCTCTGGTTTCCTCCCACAGTCCAAAGACATGCAGGTTAGGTGGATTGGTGATTCTAAATTGGCTCTAGTGTGTGCTTGGTGTGTGGGTGTGTTTGTGTGTGTCCTGCGGTGAGTTGGCACCCTGCCCGGGATTGGTTCCCTGCCTTGTGCCCTGTGTTGGCTGGGATTGGCTCCAGCAGACCCCCGTGACCCTGTGTTCGGATTCAGCGGGTTGGAAAATGGATGGATGGATGGATTCCTAACTTTAAACTCTACTACCTAGCCCTTAGTTTGAGTCCCATTAAAACTATTTAGTACACATTTGTAACATTATCTGTAGGACTTATCAATAGGCTGGCAGAGATCCAGAAGCACTAAAGAGTCATTTGTAATAGCATTACTGAAAAACAAATCTGAGGTAGCTGCAAATATGTGTACTGTACATTTTCTGTCTTGAAAAAGTAATTATCATGCAGCTTTAGTCTCACTTTCCTCATTTCGGTTCCTCCCTGTGTGGATAGCGCTTTGAGTACTGAGAAAAGTGTTATATAAATGTAATGAATTATTATTATTATTATTACATTGAAGCCTTTGACATGACTGACCACTTTGTTCTGTTGCACAAGCTAGAAGAATTACATTGGGCTCTCAGGCTCTGTCCATGTGTGATGTGGTTCAGACTTATTAAATCAATTTCAGTATGTAGAAAAACAGTACTCCATCATTACTTTCAAAAGGTAGATATGGTATTCCTCAAGGTACAGTATTTGGATCATTACTGTTTACACTTCATATGATTGCCCTGGAACATATTGCCCTAGGTCTCATCCCTGGCTCAAGTGTCTTTTCTTTTATTATTCTTTTTGTTGTCTTTTAAATTTTATTTTGTATGTCTTCTAATTGATTACATCTTTGCTGTGTTTTTTATTTAGTATTAGAAAGCATGTAGACCTCTGGTACTCCCAAGATCAAATTCCAGCCCCAGTAGTTTATGAGCACCAGTAGATTGCTGTGCAACATGTGCTTGACGGCTAGCAGACGTCAGATCTGTCATTCTTCTTCTTCCTATCATGTAATCCACTTTTGCAATTTGATTCACGCAAACAGAAGTCAAGCTTTTTAACTCAGGATGGCGTCACAAAAACTGTACAATGTTCTGCTTGAGTCTGTAAGAATTGCCTGGTGGGAACTGCCATTTCAATTGAGAGTGAAGACTCATAACTTTAGTCCAGCATATCCTAGGCTGCTGCTTAGCCGTTCATTTTACAATTCTTTTTGTTATTCATTGGTACAAACTAATCATTTTAGTTTGTCACTGAATTTCCTCTGTTCTATTTCTCTTTCTGGTATAATAAGTGAAAACAAAAACTTATTGCATGAATTTATTAAGTGCTTGAAACTACCTGCCTGTTAAGCCAGGTCATCCTGACATCATTTGTACTAGTACATCAAGTTAGAGATGAGATCATATAATATTTTAACTTTTTTTTTGGTCTTTAATAATGATTTACATACAGTATAAGAAGTCTTATTCTATGATCCAGATATTTACCTAAGACTTTTAAATAATGAACTATACAGCTCAAAAAAATTAAGGAGCCTCCAAGGATTTGCTTCCCCAGACCATCACTGGCCCACTGCAAAAGCAGTCATGCTGGATGATGCTGCAGGCAGCATAACATTCATCGTGCCGTCTCCAGACTCCTTCATGTCTCTCATATGTGCTCAGTGTGAACCTGCTCTCACATGTGGAGAGAATGGGACGCCAATGATGGAGTTGCCAATTGTGGTATTCTCTGGCAAATGCCAATTGAGCTACACAGTGATGGGCAGTGAACACAGGTTGCACTAGAGTACATCGGCCCTCAAGATACCCTCAGTTTAATCAGAAACATGCACACTAGTAGAAAGCTGGAGCCATTTTGTAGGGTTCCGGAAGAGCTCCTCCTGTTCCTCCTTGCAGAAAGGCACAAATACTGGGTTGATGCCCTTCTATGGCCCTGTCCTTGTAGAATGGCCTGTCTCCTGATATATCCACCATGCTCTTGAGACTGGGCTGGGAGACACAGAAAACCTTCTTGCGATGGTATGTATGGATGTTCCATCTTGGAGGAGTTGGTCTACCTGATCTGAATCAACTGCAGGTACTGTTGCACTCTACCATTAGTGACAAGGACACTAGCAAAATGCAAAACTAGAGAAGAGTCAGTCAGGAAGGATAGGGATAGAGCAATTGTCTGTGGCTTCCATCTGCAAAACCATTCCCTTTTTTGGGGTTTGTCTTACTGTTGCCAATGCACCTGTTTTCACTTTCATTTGCACCAAAGCAGGTGAAGTTGATTCACAATCACTTCTGCTTCCTAACTGGACATATTGATATCCCGGAAGCTTAATTAATTTGGTGTTAGGCTGTGATGATTAAGTGTTCCCTTAATTTTTTTGAGCAGTGTATTTTGGAACCTTTAGATAATACTTAATAAAGATGTTTAAAGAACATACTATATATCTGTGTGTTGATTGGTGTAAATTAAAATCTATTTAAATGCTATGTAAATGAACCTAACTGATTAAATGAACTGTTCTGTTAATATTAATCAGTCTTGCCATGGAGAACGTAGTTGCAGATATAAATAAAGGATGTCAATCTTGCATTTCATTTGTAATGGTGACTCACAACTAGAGTTGTTGGGAGTCTTGGAATTCATGAATGAAAGGGTTTCATTCCTTATTATATTGCCCAGCACGTTCTTAATATTGTATAATGCCCAGGGGTTGGTGGCCAATTAGCCCTGGTCACCTGAACTGGCACTTTGTCTTTTGAAACTGACTGTGGAGCCTCCCAGAGAGCTATTTTCCTAGAAATGCTCTTATAGGAGTTTTTGTTGTCCCCCAGCCATATCTAACTTAAAATGGTAATGCATCTACACTGTCATGATTTGTTTTGCTAAAGAAATTGAAATTTCCTCTGTTTTACTATGCGTTCAAGGTAATTTGTATGTTCAAGTACAGTATGTAAATGATGCTTAGTTTAATTATTTCTGTCATTACATTATACCTCTCTGACACTATTCATTGAAGAACAAAATAAAACTGAATTACACAGCTGTCACATGGAGGGACAGGGGACATAAACTGGGAGAGCGTGGAAGGTGCCTTTCAACACAGTTTTTACGATTGTTTTTCTATTGCCCTATGCTTTTAACCATTAGTTTTGTTCAAGTAGTTTTGTATCTTGTTATTCTCATGTCTTTGACTTTTTGCTTTTTTCATGAACTCCTTCACCCTTTGACACTTTGGACCTGGGCTCTGTAACCATTGCTTCTCTGTGTACGAATTAATGCCTTTTTTTGGATTTTTATTGACTTACTAATATACACAATATTACTTACCAAACATTAAGTCTGTTTTATTGTTGGTTCACCTGAATTTTTATAAGTATCTTGGTACTCTACATTCAGCCATATCATATTTTACAGATCAGTGCACCATGCTGCAGTTCTTTGAGCCAGTCTTACTCACTGGAGAGCTGTGACCAAGAGAAAGTGCTGCACTTCTAGCCTATGGGTGTGTCTGGTCACCACGCACCTAACAAGGAGATCATTTGCAATTTAAAAACTTTTTTTAACTTGACAATTTACTATCAGTTCTTTCTGCCTTTGTCTAAATATATTTTATTTAGCAGTCATGAAAAACAAATAATAACAGACTTAATTATTAACAATGAATAGACAATGGAATAAATAGTCTATAATTAAAACCACAATTCAGCGGTTCGTCTTTTGAAGTGTTGAAGCACTTTGAAGTTACAAGTAAACACATTTAGCTGTGAAATAGTACTGTTATTTACTCCTACTTGCATTTTAACAGTGAACAAAAAATTAAAGAAAATATAGTGGAATCAGTAACTCAATAAAAACTGTATTTTAGCATTTGAGGGAACTGCATGCTTTCTGTCACATGTATTTTTATGCCATGTGCTTATATAACATTGCCATCTGTGACATACTTAAATCACTGAACTGTTATATGTGAAAATAAAAATGAAAGCAAAGTTAATTTCATGACTGTAATTTCCACAGAAATGCAGTCCAGTTGCAGAGCTGTTTGCATTTATCATTCTGCAATGCCTGAGCCAAAGGTTCAGCTATAATGTGTTAGCATGTCCTACTTGTGCTTGCCTGGCTTTCTAAAAGAGGAGACCATTTTCCTCCCCTGCAAAGTTTAAACACATGCTGTCTTTGTGATGTAGTACTTTTTTTGGATGCCTTTGTGTTTGTTATGTAACAGATTGACAGCCTCTTCTGGGTAGGCTCCTGCATTATCTTAGATTTCTACTTGGCTAATAGCAACCGAGTACAGGAGACAAGTTGATGCTCAGTGAATATATACAGACATAGAGAGTTTTTAGAAAAAAGTATCATTTCCATAGTCTGATTATACATTTCTTTTTTTAGATATCAACAATAGCCTTCAGGGCATGAATATTTATTCAGTTCAGCTGTTATTTGTTATGAAAAGCAGACAGCGAATCACAATTCAATCCATCCTACTGGCTTTATCCAATAATAAGGTTAAAGGAAGTTTAAGCCTACCCTGACAGCATCAGGCACAGTGCAACAACAAAATTTGTACAAAATACTTGTCCATCACAAGGTACACACTTTCACTCACACTGGGAAATGCAGAGATAGATAGAACATTATTTATGCACATGGGAAAATTTGGCTTTTAGATAGATAGATAGATAGATAGATAGATAGATAGATAGATAGATAGATAGATAGATAGATAGATAGATAGATAGATAGATAGATAGATAGATAGATAGATAGATAGATAGATAGATAGATAGATAGATAGATAGATAGACACACTGTATTCTGAACACACACCAGAATGATTGGAAAAGGAAATTAAAAAAATAAATAAAAACTTCTGCCTTACCTATGACAGTCCCAGTGCGGCATTACGCATATGTATTGCTGTTTGCATAAAGGAGCCCCCGTAGTGTTTCTTGACACACTTCTGCTGACTAATTTGTTGGCTGAAAGTTCTTAGTGTTAGTGTGTCAGAGAGAGGATATATAGCATTGTTCATAATGGTACTCGGTTTTGTTTTCATTCTCTCCTTTGCTATGCCTTCCAGGGGTTCAGAGCTTGTCCTATAACTGGGTTTGCCCTTTTATAATTAGTTTGTTGATCTGGTGGACCTCTCTTGAAGTTATGTTACTGGCCCAGCACACCACAGCATATAAAGTTGCCCGTGCCATCACAGAGTTGTAGAAGGTGTGAAGAATATATTTACCCACAATAAAGGAATGCAGTCTCCTAAGAAAAAAGAGCCTGCTGACAAGTAAAACTAGCAAGTCTTAGGAATGTAAGAGGAAAAATAAGGTACACATAATGTTGTAAAGTCAATGTGGATACATAAAACAAACTGCAACAGACAGAACCCAAAAGTCTGGTGCTGAGAGGTTATAATTTAATGTGTAAGAAAATTTAATTAATTAAGTTATACATACAACACAATATGCATTGAAATGCTTAGTTGCTCAACTCTAATGACTGTCTTGAGAAGAATTTAAAGGGAAAATAAAAATAAATAACTTCATTAATTAAAAAATGGCGAATACAATTATAAATAATAATAATAACTGTATTAATTCCAAAATCACAAATAAAATTATAAATAATAATACCGGTAATTATAATAATAACTAAATAGATTACTTAAGTAAGTTAATGTGAGGGACTTAACAACCGAGCGTCATGTAATTCTATACACATTCCTTATTTATATTGCGGATGGACTGTGGGGGAAAAAGCACCTCCTCAGTCTCTCTGACCTGGACTTTAAGCAGCGGTAGTGTTTACCTGACCACAGCACAGAAAAGAGGCCATTGTTGGGATGGCTAGCATTGCAGATAATTTTCTTTGCCCTGGTCTGACATCACTTGGTATACATGTCCTGGAAGTTAGGGAGTGCACACCCTTTGATGCATTAAGCTGACCGCACCTCACTTGTGCTGTCCTCTGCATGCTGTTCCCAAAACAGTTGGTGACACTTTATGGGACAGCTCCCTGAAAACCCTCAGGTACTTAAGGTGATAAAAACGTTGCCATGCCTTTTTCAGTAAGGTGTCAATGTGTGTAGACCAGGTCAGATCTTCTATGATATGGATACTGAGGTGTCTCAATCTACCCTCTCCACCTGAGTGCTGTTAATACTTAGGGAGTGGTAGTGTCTCTTCTGTTTTCTCCAAAAATCCACAGTTAGCTCCTTTGTTTTGCTGACATTCAGTAGAAGACTGCTGGCCTGACAACAGTGTGACAGACTCACCATTTCACTGAAAAGGCCTGCTCATTGTTGGCATACCACAGCTGTGTCATCAGCAAACTTGACTGTGATGCTAGAGTCGTGTACAGCTGTGCAGTCATACGTCTAGGATGAGTACAACAGTGAACTCAGGACACAGCCCTGTGGAGCACCTGTGTTGTGAGTGAGGGATGATGAGGTGTAGCCATCCACTCGAACCACCTGGTGTCTGCCTGTCAGGATGTTAAAAATCCAGCTGCACAATGAAGTGCTCAGCCTCAGGTCCCTGAGCTCGGTGATGAGCTTAGAGAGGTTTATTGTGCTACATGCGGAGCTATAATCTGTAAACTGTGATGTGAGCAGAGTTGGGGATCCTGGTGAATAACCCCCAAATGAATTGCCTTGGTTTTAAGTAAGCAAAAAGGAAATGACAATGTAGAAAAAATATCTCTATTGACTCGACACGTCCGTAGACAGGTGGGTCAATTAAATATTGCTTACTTGCTGTTGGTGTGCTCTTTCATGTGAATCATAACCAGAAGGGGATAAGCTGCAGGTGGAATGGAGGTGAATTCTGTTGTATTCTGTTCTGCGGTCTCATGGCCTGGAACCCCTGCAGATTTTATTTTTTTTCTCCAGCTGTCTGGAGTTTTTTTTGTTTTTTCTGTCCTCCCTGGCCATCAGACCTTACTTTTATTCTATGTTAATTAGTGTTCTCTTATTTTAATTCTTACTTTGTCTTTTTTCTCTTTCTTCATCTTGTAAAGCGCTTTGAGCTACATTATTTGTATGAAAATGTGCTTTATAAATAAATGTTGTTGTTGTAACCTTCTGGGCAGCTTCTTTCTTTCTCAAGGCAGACGTGGAAGCTGAATTAGCAAGTGGTGCTTGCTACCCTTCCATGGTATATCCTCAAATCAGTCTCTGTTAAAGACTCACAAGCTTCACATCTCACATATGATAATGTAGTAATGGAACTTAAATAATATTGTAATATTTCCACAACTATATGCACTATAACATTAAGTGATGTGATCAGGGAGGCAACAATCAATGTTATAGGACGTGTAAGTTACAGTCTAACGACAAAGCCACAATGCCTGTAAGAAACAGAACACATGCTGCCCTAGTGAGAATTAAAGTCAATGGGTTATTAGAAAATTGTTCTAAGCCTTTGGTTGAATTACAGTCTAACTTATAACCAGAAGCAAGGATATGTAGCACATCAGTTAAGAAAAACACAAAGAGGAAATAATATCCTGCATTATAGTACATGACAGGTGTATGCATAATGAGATTAATACTAAATGACACTTACAGGTCAAGAGACTCCTACTAGTGCTTGATGTTTAGAAAATGTCCTTAATATCTGTAACCTTAATATTTTATCCATATGTAGAGACTTCTGAGTGATACAGTATCTTGATCATTTATGTTGTTAAGTTATATGGTTAAGTTATGGTGATGGCATGCAGTTTTCTATTTAAAGGGCAAAATGACAAGAAGTAAATCTGTATAGATGTGTCTAGCTAGACTAGCTTTGTACCCAATATTAATTTTTTGATGTCTGCATGACCCATTTTTTTTGTTATTGCACAAAATTTGTACACGGGAGACTACGCTGCTTGTTTGATGCCTCCTGAATGTTCTTTTATGCTATCAAAATGTCTAAGCATAAGGATGCAGCATAAACTGTTGTCATGAAGTTACACGGCATGACAGCTGCAGACCCTTTAGGGTCATCCATAATCCCAGAAATAACCTCTAGTGATTTAAATGAGATTTTCTGAGCTTTGTGCAGGGGGTAGACCTTGTCTTATTTGTTGTCTTTTGAGGAGGAATGCTAGTCATTCCGATTTTTACCCATTCTTTATTGTCTTCAAAATATTCCTTTAAATTCATATATTGAATACAGTATGCATATAAATCTACAATAATGAAACTTATCTAATGGTTATTTTCATTAATAGTTAACATGAGGTACATGTTCACAAATGCTAATGTAACTGGTGAGTTAGCAGATATTCACAATCTTCATTCACAAGGTTTGGCGGATTCCAAAACATTTTGGAACTGTTTTTGAATTTTGTAACCAACAGGAACACCTTTCCATGAATAGACTGTATCGCTGGTAGTGTAATTCTTTTATCTTCTTTCAAGTACAAACACTGAAAGGTACCTGATGACATCTCTCATAAGGATTGTATCCTGGTTATATTTTTGACAGTCTAAGTCTTCAAAAATGTGCATGGCGCATATTTTTGAGCTGAATTAAACCATAAATATTTTTATTTAAAGTTAAGTTTAATTCATTATTTGAGAATCTAATTGAAGTTTCATTTCTCCAAAGCTGTTTCATATTGCCTAAGGGTGCTTTTTTTCAAAGGAATGGTATATGTTTGAGATCCTTTGTGTCGATGTGTTACAGAGTTGCCAAAGCCTGGTGGATTAGAATTAACAAACCATGAAATGTGAGATACATATAGTCAGAAATAGTATTTAGCTCCAGTAAGGTGAAAGTCCAGACATGCACACAGTACATTCATGTAGTGGGCATCCAGATTGCTTCCCTTATATTCCAAGAATAATCTTGATTTTTCCTTGTCAATAATTCTGAACTACAGAAGATAAGAATGCTGTGTATCCCCATTAACACTAACACCGTAATAATTTTATTTCAAAAAGATTCTTACTAAGTTCATCACCTCAGGTATGCTGTAATTTGCTTAATGTTGTCATAGGAAGAAAACCCAGCTGTTCTACGTGGCTTGATGCAAGTAAAATCTGTTCAATTAGTGGTTTATATACATTTTGCCTTCTGTTGCTCATGTAAGTTTAGAATATGGAATGACTAATTATCAGTTGGTATCAGATAAGTGTGTGTAATGGTCATTAGTGTGACATGCAATTGAGAATTGCAATAATCTATCTAGCAAAACTTTCCCAAAACAATAAGAAAATGGTAATAGATTCTGGAAGATCAAGCTTTTTATTAACAGCAAACATGAGGTCCATAAAAAAGAGAAAATTTCATGGTGCAGAATACCATGGTTTAACCCCACTAAACAGAAATGATAGAGCTTGAAAACAGTTTTGTGTCAGATATTTATGTGATGCCTTGGAACACAGAAAGCAGAAATTTGGATGTTGCACTGGAGGTGTTGGAAATCATTACTCACGTAAAGGGTTAGCTGTTTTCAATAACATTGTTAAAAATCAGCCATTATTTAATGAGCGCAATGTAATCATAACCTCAAAGCAACATAACATGAAAGACAACAATAGAACTTTGTAATCAATGTATATGTCAAGAAGCATTAATAATGACTTAAAAGTTCTCCAGCAAGGGGTGACCCCCTATTCAGAAAATTTACATCTGTTTGCTATTCACAAAAAGTCAGTCACAGTGTTCTACCTCTTGGCACAGAATAAAATTAAATAAATCTAAAAAAAGTGAATACTATTTTTTATCAAGGCTTCTTTATAATATGATCCCATGATGGTAAATGCATATGGTTTATATTGAATGTAGCTGTTTAGCTACACAGGGCTATTATTGTTCTCAATCTTGACTTATGAATGTCATGTTCCAGCAAGCTTTGTTCTCTTTCCTGCTGGTCAGAGGCATTCATAATTAAAAAAGAAACAACATTACAAACACTTCTTTGTTCATTTTTTTTTCATTGCAAACATAATAATCTGAAATATCCATTCTGTAAATAATGTGCCATCCATCTGTTGTCAAGACGTCCTTATCTTTTAGGTCATTTTTTAACAGAAGCCTTTTTAATTGCTGATTATTTAGTTACAAATGAAATTTCTGCTTAAGCATTACATAAGCCGACTGAAAAACTCTAAGCAATTAAAAGCAATTATCTTACTATTTACCTCTTTAATTGCTTCTCAATAATTATTTTTGTAAATCACCCTGACACAGAGATATATTGTACATACTGTATATTTTATATACGTGGGACAAACATCTAAAAGACTTGTGACACGCATACAGGAACATTGCAATGCCGTCAGAAGGAAGGACCCACGGTCTCTGATTTACACATATACAAGTTCCACTGAACACACGTTTAACTGGGATACTGTGAAAGTAAAATTCAGGGCCAATATGAAGAGTGCCAGAGAGCTGGTTGAATCGTGGCTGACTAATGAAAACGCATGGAACAGACACTTGGACTTGAACCCAGCATATGCAGGCTTAAAAAGAAGAACATCCAAATAAAAAAGACTTTATGACCAACACCTTCTGAACACCACTTTATTAATTCCCCCCTTACAACCCGCCCACCCCCATCCCACCCCTTACTCACTATATATTGCCTTTGACTTCTATATATCTAATCATTTTCCTCTGATGATGGTAGGTTGTCAAGAGCTTAAGAATAAAAAAACTATTTAATATACATGACTCATTTTCTCCTTTTGTGGATCTCCAGCTACAAATATGCAAACCATATCAGAGACCTTCACTTCCATTTGTATATATCATACATAAGAGATCTGCATATTGACATATTGTCAGTAATATTCCAGAATGTGCTTCAAGGAAGAAAAATGTTTATATATATTGTTACAAAAGTGGAAAAATGTTTGGGGACATATAGAAATTGTGGTCGTCCAAGGTTATGATGGGTCAAAAACCAAGATAAATGCTCAGGCGACAACCTGGCTTTCCCTGTTCAAGCAAAAATGTTGCCCTTTGCTGTTCTAACACATATACTGCTGTCTCTCAAATCTTCTTTAAAGGCTTTGTTCTGGGCTTGAAGGAACTCCGCCTCTTCTGCTTGCATGTCAATAAGTGACACCTCCTTCCGGGCTCTCATTGGGTGGTTTCTCGGTCATGTGGAGGCAAAGGAAAATTACACAGTTAGCAGCAGTGCCGCTTCTCAGCCCCCAGTGGTATTACATTCCTGGGAGAAATCCGGATGGTGACCCTCTAATATTCATGGGTGACACTATGCACTGCTCAAAAAAAAATAATGGAACACTTAAATCACATATTGGATCTCGATGAATGAAATATTTAAGTGGAAAATCTTTACTGAGGCAATACTGTGTAATTCATGGTATTACTGAGTAATACTGTATAATTCATGGAACCCAGCCACAGAGGATACATAAACCAGTGTGTTTCTTCATGCCAGTCCTAAGCCCGGATAAATGGGGATGGTTACAGCAGGAAGGGCATCCGATGTAAAATTTTGGCAAATCAATATGTGGACAACAATACAAATTTCCATACCGGATCGGTCGAGCCCCGGGTTAACAACGACTGCCACCAGTACTGTTAGCCAACAGGGTGCTGGCAGAAATTGGGCTACTGTTGGACGAAGAAGAAGGAGAAGAAGAGGGGGGAGACGTGTCTGGAGGCAGGAGGATGGGGGGAAAGAAAAGAGAGTGGAACTGAGGGTAGGAACTTTGAATGTTGGTGGTATGACTGGTAAGGGGAGAGAGTTAGCAGATATGATGGAGAGAAGGAAGGTTGATATATTGTGCGTGCAAGAGACTAAATGGAAGGGGAGTAAGGCCAGGTGGATTGGAGGTGGATTCAAGTTGTTCTGTCATGGTGTGGATAGGAGGAGAAATGGAGTAGGGGTTTTTCTGAAGAAACAGTATGTCAAGAGTGTTTTGGAGGTGAAAAGAGTGTCAGGCAGAATAATGATTATGAAGCCGGAAATTGGAAGTGTGATGATGAATGTTGTTAGTGCATATGCACCGCAAGTTGGGTGTGCAATGGGTGAGAAAGAAGATTTTGGAGTGAGTTGGATGAAGTGATGAACTTTGTACCCAAGGGACAGAGAGTGGTGATTGGAGCAGATTTCAATGGGCATGTTGGTGAAGGGAACAGTGGAGACGAGGAGGTGATGGGTAGGTATGGTGTCAAGGAGAGGAATGAAGCAGGTCAGATGATAATGGATTTTGCCAAAAGGATGGACATGGCTGTAGTGAATACGTATTTTAAGAACAGGGAGGAACATAGGGTTACGTACTAGAGTGGAGGAAGATGCACACAGGTAGATTACATCCTATGCAAAAGAGTTGATCTGAAGGAGATTGAAGACTGAAAAGTGGTGGCAGGGGAAAGTGTAGTTAAGCAGCATAGGATGGTGGTCTGTAGGATGACATTGGAGATCAAGAAGAGGAAGAGAGTGAGGGCAGAGCCAAGGATCAAATGGTGGAAGTTGAAAAAGGAAGACTGCAAGGTTGAGTTTAGGGAGAAGGTGAGACAGGCACTGGGTGGCAGTGAAGAGTTACCAGACAGCTGGGAAACTACAGCAGATGTAGTAAGGGTGACAGCAAGAAGGGTGCTTGGCGTGACATCTGGAAAGAGGAAGGAGGAAAAGAAAACCTGGTGGTGGAATGAGGAAATACAGGAGAGTATAACAACAACAACAACATTTATTTATATAGCACATTTTCATACAAAAAGTAGCTCAAAGTGCTTTACATAATGAAGAAAAGAAAAATAACAGACAAAATACAAAATTAAAATAAGACAACATTAGTTAACATAGAAAAGGAGTAAGGTCCGATGGCCAGGGTGGACAGAAAAAACAAAAAAAGAACTCCAGAAGGCTGGAGAAAAAAAAAAAAATCTGTAGGGGTTCCAGGCCACGAGACCGCCCAGTCCCCTCTGGGCATTCTACCTAACATAAATGAAATAGTCCTCTTTGTAGTTAGGGTTCTCACGGAGTCACTTGATGCTGATGGTCATGCAGACTTCTGGCTTTTAATCCATCCATCATTGTTGGAACATCATGGTGCTTTGGGTAGATGGTGGTGGCGCAAGCAGAGGAAGAGGATGGCAAAGAAGAAGTGGGATAGTCAGAGAGATGCAGAAAGTAGACAAGAGTACAAGGAGATAAAGTGCAAGGTGAAGAGAGAGGTGGCGAAGGGTAAAGAAAAGGCGTATGATAAGTTGTATGAGAGGTTGGACACTAAGGAGGGAGAAAAGGACCTGTACCGATTGGCTAGACAGAGGGAACGAGCCGGGAAAGATGTACAGCAGGTTAGGGTGAAAAAGGATAAAGATGGAAACGTACTCACAAGCGAGGAGAGTGTGTTGAGCAGATGGAAAGAGTATTTTGAGAGGCTGATGAATGAAGAGAACAAGAGAGAGAAGAGGTTGGATGATGTGGAGATAGTGAAATAGGAAGTGCAATGGATTAGCAAGGAGGAAGTAAGGACAGCTATGAAGAGGATGAAAAATGGAAAGGCCGTTGGTCCAGATGACATACCTATGGAAGCATGGAGATGTTTAGGAGAGATGGCAGTGGAGTTTTTAAGCAGATTGTTTACTGGAATCTTGGAAAGTGAGAGGATGCCTGAGGAGTGGAGAAGTAGTGTACTGGTGCCGATATTTAAGAATAAGGGGGATGTGCAGGACTGTAGTAACTACAGGGGAATAAAATTGATGAGCCACAGCATGAAGTTATGGGAAAGAGTAGTGGAAGCTAGGTTAAGAAGTGAGGTGATGATTAGTGAGCAGCAGTATGGTTTCATGCCAAGAAAGAGCACCACAGATGCAATGTTTGCTCTGAGGATGTTGATGGAGAAGTTTAGAGAAGGCCAGAAGGAGTTGCATTGCGTCTTTGTGGACCTGGAGAAAGCATATGACAGGGTGCCTCGAGAGGAGCTGTGGTATTGTATGAGGAAGTCGGGAGTGGCAAAGAAGTACATAAGAGTTGTACAGGATATGTACGAGGGAAGTGTGACAGTGGCGAAGTCTGCGGTAGGAGTGACAGATGCATTCAAGTTGGAGGTGGGATTACATCAGGGATCGGCTCTGAGCCCTTTCTTATTTGCAATGGTGATGGACAGGTTGACAGGTGAGATTAGACAGGAGTCCCCGTGGACTATAATGTTTGCTGATAACATTGTGATCTGTAGCGATAGTAGGGAGCAGGTTGAGGAGACCCTGGAGAGGTGGAGATATGCTCTAGAGAGGAAAGGAATGAAGGTCAGTAGGAACAAGACAGAATACATGTGTGTAAATGAGAGGGAGGTCAGTGGAATGGTGAGGATGCAAGGAGTAGAGTTGGCGAAGGTGGATGAGTTTAAATACTTGGGATCAACAGTACAGAGTAATGGGGATTGTGGAAGAGAGGTGAAAAAGAGAGTGTAGGCAGGGTGGAATGGGTGGAGAAGAGTGTCAGGAGTAATTTGTGACAGACAGGTATCAGCAAGAGTGAAAGGGAAGGTCTACAGGACGGTAGTGAGACCAACATTGTTATATGGGTTGGAGACGGTGGCACTAACCAGAAAGCAGGAGACAGAGCTGGAGGTAGCAGAGTTAAAGATGCTAAGATTTGCACTGGGTGTGACAAGGATGGATAGGATTAGAAATGAGTACATTAGAGGGTCAGCTCAAGTTGGACGGTTGGGAGCCAAAGTCAGAGAGGCGAGATTGCGTTGGTTTGGACATGTGCAGAGGAGAGATGCTGGGTATATTGGGAGAAGGATGCTAACGATAGAGCTGCCAGGGAAGAGGAAAAGAGGAAGGTCTAAGAGAAGGCTTTATGGATGTGGTGAGAGAGGACATGCAGGTGATGGGTGTAACAGAACAAGATGCAGAAGACAGAAAGATATGGAAGAAGATGATCTGCTGTGGCAACCCCTAACGGGAGCAGCTGAAAGAAGAAGTAGAAGACTGTGTAATTCATGGAGAACAAAATGCTATAACAACGGATAATGCAATCCAAAATTACCAACCCAGTAAGGGCTGGATTCAACATCACACTGAAAATCAAAGTCAAAAACTGAAATCACAGGCTGATTCACTGTTTTAATTAACAATCTGTTTTACAGATATAGCTAAGAAAGTTCTCGCGTTAACTTACAGGGGGATAAAGGCTATACAATATTCTAGGTAGCTATGAGAAATTGCAATTGTATAGAAATTAAGCAAATACTTAAATACATTTAATGTCAAATGTTAACTTTCTAAGACTGGCTCTTACAACTGCGTTAAGGTGAATTTGCGTTTCTATGTGTGCCCAGTATGCAGTCCACACCACTGAATGTATCTCCACCAAATTTTGCACAGATTCTGAAATTGTACAGAAGAAGTTTTATTCCAAAGGTTTTGACTCTGGTAAACTTTATTTAGTGAGTGCAGCTGCACTTTATTAGGGATGTGTCCCTATTAGGTACAACATGTTCAACATATGTGTTTAGCCAGCAAAAGTTTGGTTTGGGGCCAAGATTTTTACTTCCTGGGGAATTTATTTGGTGATCAAACATGCACTTTATTTCTCCCTTGGCACTGCCAGGAACCCCAGCTACTACATAATAAATGAACAAGCACTGCTGCCCACGTGGTCATTCTGAACAGGTCTTGTTCCACATCCTGCAATGGCATAGTTTGCCTGTTCTCTCGCCTTCCAAAATTTGCAAGTATAATACCACCAGATGAAAACTTTCTCTAGTGATTCCAAGTATCCCTGCAACCATTAGTCTTTCTTAGTCATAAAGGAGATATGTTTCCCAGTCCACATCCAGTCTGCCTGCTATCTTAAATGGGCAACATGGCCCTCTCTTTCCCAGGGAGCTATTGACTTGAAAAACGTTGTGACATTTTCCATAAGCCCTGTAATGGCTAATCTCTCTCTCTCTGTTTCCTTATGTACAGTTAGCGTGGAGAGTCAAATCCTGGCATGGGCATTGTGTTTTCATGTACTTCTTTTTCTGATTAGCATTTTTTCCCTTCCTAAAGATGTGTGAAAACTGTCAGCCCTGGTGTTACTCAGTGAGGATGTATGAATATGACAGTGTGTAACCTCAGATGGAATGCTGTTCTATTTAGAGTTAGATCCTGGCTTGCATCTGATGCTGATAGAGTATTCTCTGGCTCCTAATGACCTTGTACTGGAGAAAGTTGTGAAAACATCATGGTTATCTATTTCTTTATACGCTTTAAAAACATCCTTTCAATACAATGCAATAATATTAAGGGTCATTGGTGCTATGGGCTACTTGCCCCAAAGCAGGAAACGGCCTTGAACCGGGTGGGAACCCATTTAAAGCCCCACAATACGCTAAAAAGTTAAATCAATGCAATTTTTTCCCACTTTCTCACCCACTTCTTGTGTAAGTTCCAAAAGCATTGAGTTTAAAGTGATATTTCCTGTGGGTGGATTGATTTATGCAAGGCTAAAATATGAATGGTATTCATATTTTCCATGAATGCATCTGCATTTCAGTAGGAATAAGCCACATATTCAGAGGCTTCATTATTTAAAAATAATTACCATTTTTATTAGGAAGCAAAAAAGCGACAGCATTCATAATTTAAAGACAGGCAGAAACATTTTGCAAATTTCCCAGGATAATCTTGGACTTCCAGCCATAAGCAATTCATATTTATGATGCTGTCAATTATCTTTTTTCTTTCATGGAAGGAGATGTGCTTTTGTGTACCTGATGAGCATTAGAATAATTCTACTCTGATTAGGCAAAATAAACAACATGTTACAGAGCAGTCAGTCAGCCAGATTGTACACTTAACAGGAGCACTTCACTTTGATTCATTGTGTTAAATTCATGATCCCTAAAACTAAGGGAAGAATTTGATTTATTGATATTATAGTAGTTTGCTCTTTAATTTTATTTCAGCTACTACCCTGCCAGATTTAGATGATTTATTTTTATTCAGTTTCTTTCCTCACTTTATTTGACTTTCAGAGAACGTTTGCCTTACGGCAATAACACAACACAAATGAATGCAAAACCCTTCTTCTAAATCTAAAAAAAAACTCAAGGAAAATAAAAAACACATGGGGCTAGGAAAGGCAAGCATGTTTATTTACAAGGCGCATTTTTGTATACAATAAGAGTATTGTATTTAAAATCAATGTTGAAATTTATCCAGCACTTTATTTATTTAAAAAGATGTGAAGTCAAGTGAAGCAAAGACTGTGGAAACTCTCCCTATATCTAAAGGGAAAAACAAAACTGCTAAAGAGACATGGTGCTTCAATAATACCTAGAATTTGGCTTTGGCAGCCACCAAAAAACATACCCGATATAGTGCTAGGTTTGTCTCATTTTAGAGAAAAAATGAAAGGTGCACTGCTCCTCTAAATATGGGGCTAATCTAATGTTTATTCCATTTCAAAAGGAGCTTCATTTCATCTTATCAGTACAAGGTACAGGAGTCAAGTCCTTGACAGGGAATATACACACACAAGAACAAATTAGACTTGACAGTCAACTTAACGCATATGTTCACAGAATGTGGGAGGAGACCAGGGAACCAAAAGACAACCCACAGAAGAACATGCAGACTCTGTGTAGGATGGCTACTCAAAAGCAGCTCATTTTGACATCTGCATGTTTGCTTTGACTGATCACCAAGAGCATATTGTTTTGTTGCATTTAGTGTGTGATACTGTGGCTGTCGTCTTTTCTTTCTGTCGTTGGTACCGTTGCAATTTTGTGGGAGACGTGAAAGTCAGAATTCCATTCTACAGTAAACTTGAACTTGAACATGAAATTGTATCTTGCACCAGTGAATCATCAGTAGTCCCATATTAGATAATGCTACAGCAAATTTAGCTGACACTCGGAATGCTGAAACTGGTGGGACATCATTTGAGGTGGGGATGGCTTCTGTGTGGTCTTAGGATGCTTCACTTTTGTTCACGTTGTCACACATGTGCGAATAGAAGGAAGCTGAGTGGACCGAAAGAAGGTAATTCCATGCCAGGCCAGGGGGTGGTAAACTTTTCTCTGTTCTCTCTGCAGTCCAAATATACCAAATCACTCCTCCCACAATTATTCACACCAAATAAGAGAGGCACATTCTAGCCTAGAATTGCTTAAGCTCAAAGAGGAAAATAAATCAGAGAGGCACTTCTAATGGGCCTCAATGACTTATACAGTGAGTTTGCTTCATTTACCATCAATTGTATAGGTAGAAACATGTAATTGCTGTGGTGTAATATTCTGTAACATTTAGACCTAAAACATCTTAGAGTACAGATTAAAATGAAAGTGACTTTGCAGTGATCTCTCATTATTACTCTTTTGTATAATACTCGATAAAACTTTGCCATTATTCAGAAGGAATCAGACTCAGAATATCCCTTAATGCACAAAATTTTGTTACACAGTTTAACATGGAGTTCATATAACAGCATTTGACATCATGGAATTAAGATGTTCCTCTTTTCAGATTTTACTGTCTTTTTTAATGAAATGGTTTGAAATAGAAATCTGAATCAAGAGCAATTGTTCCTGAAGCAGTAGGCACTTGAACTGTTTCGTGCCTTCTGGTGGGTTTTTTTTTTCCATCTTTTTTTCCATGAGCACAGGTGCCTCAATGAAATGTGAACAGCAAATGTGCTGCAGTCCTTTCTGTGTTATATTTTAAGCACTTCTACATTGAAAATAGAATCCTACAGAATGTGAGGTCAACTTCAATATTTTGTATGACTTTACTTTGTTTTTGCAGTTTACTGTACAGTATATCTGCGGTGGGCTGGCACCCTACCCAGGGTTTGTTTCCTGCCATGCGCCCTGTGTTGGCTGGGATTGGCTCCAGCAGACCCCCGTGACCCTGTAGTTAGGCTATAGCGGGTTGGATAATGGATGGATGTACACTATATGGATACATTGACATTCACCAGTAAGTTACTAACTTGGGCTGCAATGTTACAGAAAGGAGTTAATTAAAAAATTGTAATATTTAAAGTGTGTAGCAAATTATAGGCAGATCTTCTATATCTATATATATATCTATATCTATATATATATATATATATATATCTATATCTGCAGTACTTCCAGCGTTTAATTATTAACATTGCTATTATGGTATAAAGCATACGATCACCCCTAATTAGCACATTGACATATTTCTTACTATATTGTGAGACCACTTCAACATAAATGTATATAATTGTAAAAAAATGTATACTTCTTGTGATGTTTGTACTACAAAACAAGTGTAGGGACTGGTTGACTGCAATGTTAGGGATTTGACTGCTAAAGGTAAGACAGAGAGGCAAGTGATCTTCAGGGAACCAATGGGAAGACAAAGGAAGGAGGACAAAGTCTGCAACCCAACAAGGATAAGCAGGAACCAGTGCAGGACTAACAGTGTGAAGAGCTACAACATACAAGGAATAAAATATTCAGTAGTTACCATATCACTACTATTCATATTTGCTATTTTGGCAGACATATCCTGCGGCCCAAAGTAAATGAAGGTATAGAAAATCAGGTTTCACCATTGCTGATTTCAAATAAAGACATCAGTTTGAGCTTAACTACACTTTGTGTGTCTCACTACTATTATCACGATGCTCATTACAGTACAATTGTTTTGCCTTTAGCTTTCCATTCATGTTCTATATCTACTTATTCCAATTCAATGTACAGTATATTTTGGCATCATTGGCTGCAGGCTGCACTCACTACAAGAAAGGTACAGAAGGTGACCACAACTGCACCACAATTGAACTGATGAGGAACAGGAGTCAGGCTGTAAGATGCCCTGGTGGGATTATGTGACAATTGATTAAGGACAATGTAATTTTAGGAGCCTGGGAGATGACTACTTATGCAAGAAGTGCAAAGTGTCCCCCAAAGAAGATAGGCCTTATCAGGGAGTCCTGTTTTCTTTTTCCTGCTGTGTTGTGTGATGGACAGGTGACTTGGGGTTGGTCTACCATTTTAAGAGGGAGTTTGGAAAGAGTTGGAGGGACTCCTGGAGCTGCTAGAATAAATTCTCTGACATACTCCTGACTATCAAAGTAACTCTTTGAAAACTCATTATTGGTGGAGGCTGAAAGTTCTTCCAAACACCAAGATAGGTGAGGTTGGTTTTGGGAGGATTGGTGGTGGTGACAAGGGCTCATATGGCAGGTGGAAGAGAGGTGAGGAAATGGAAAGAGTTTGGAAGGAGCTAGAAGGAACAACAATTAAGGGAGACAAGTCTGTCAGCCTCCAGAACTGTGAGATAGGGTAACCAATTGTTTTGTTAGGCCCAATAAGAATTTGTGGGGTTGTTGCAACAAACTCCACAAAGATAATGCCTTGGATGTGGTTACCACCCAATTTTGTGGACCTTTGAGGCAGCAAAAGGCTAGCTAGCCCCTGCATCCCTGTGTCTCTAATTAAAATAGTTTATTTTCACATTCTTGTACACACTCATTCAAATGCACCTTTTGTCAGCATTTTCAACCATCCATCTATCAGTTTGTTTACCCAGTACACAGTAACATGGAGCTTTACTGTGACCCTGACAGCAACCTTTTAGTGAAGAATGGGGGGAGTAAGGATTTCTCTGAAGATAGGCTTGTCAGCGCAGGGGGAAATGTGAAAACTCCATCTAGTAACTGAACCCGAGTCCGAGCTCTGTGAGACTACAAAGCTAATAAGAACGCTACCTTTGCCAAAAACATATTCACTATTGTGCCGTTAACAAAATTATCAAATGACATACTTTTGCCTACCACTAGTAAATCTATCAAACTGTACAGTGATGCGAATAAGTACACCCTCTTTCAACCCAATTATTTTGCATATCACAGTACATAGCTAGCTGTCTTCTAACTCTTACCAAGTCCTAAAATAAGACAAATCTGTCTTGACATAACTAACAATACTTATTAGATTTTAGTTTGTCATCATTTATTCAACAGAAAACCAAACAATAAGAACTTCATGTCATTTGTCAAGGACAGTGGTGGAAGGATAATGATTTTGGATTGGTTTACATCTGGATGGCTCACAATCATTTGGTTTACCGTGAACTCCTAGAATCCAGACTTAAATCCCATTGAGATTTCATGACAGAGCTGTGCATCAATAAATGCTAGCAACCATCAATTAAATGAAGGAGTGTTGGCATGGAAAGGTTTGCCAAAACTGTGATACATGAGACTGCTGAACTCATACAACAATGATTACCTCATGTTACTGCTGTCAAAGGTGGTTCTGTTTGCTACTGAATCATGCAGTATAATTACTTTTTCACAAATGGCTTCTGCACATTTTGTTGTATAAATAATTACAAAGTAAAGCATGATAATTGTTGTTTGTCACCTAATATGTCAAAGTTAAGTATCTAGAAATAAAAATTAAAATATTCCTCTGCCCCACAGCAATGCAGAATACTCTCCCTCATCTCAAATCTCTCTATCTGTCTTTCACTCTCTCTAAGTGTAGATTTCCCCTTTCCCTGTCTTTTTTATTTTGACAAGAAGTGGCCTTTAAAGCACTTGCCAATATTGCTTTAATGTTATGCTTCAAATTGCATTACAAGTTGTGTAAGATCAGGCTACTTTTTCCTTGAATACACAGTGGACAGGTAAAGTCCTGGCCTCTAAAACAGCTGCTCTTTGTTTATAGTGAGCTGAAACCATTTTACTTTGTACCATCAAAATATGAGCTAAATTAATAGTAGTGGGATCCCTACACACAAAACTGAAGCAATTTATCTGGTTTCTCACTGTTTCATCAGGGCCTCACTCCCTTTTTGGAAGGCTACTTGAGGGTAGGGCAAGCTTGACATTTGCTATCATAGCTGTGTTTAGTGTAAACATATATGTTCTTGGTTGGGTTTACAGGGTGGTCCTTGAAAAAACTTTGAATTTTTGCAGAATGGCAACAAAGCCTTGGTCAGGGTTTAAAAAGAGCTCTTGCATAGAATGGAGAAAAAAGTGCAGATGGAGAGCACTTGACTATGAGACAGAAGAACTTAGGAGTTGGCAGTCTGCTGCTGTAATCCACTGGAAATGTCCACAAAGGTGAAGAGCAAGAGGTATCTGTTGGTGTGAGCAGAAGATGTGGAAGAAAAGAGAGACACATTTGGCTGCTGAATAACCAACTGCACTTTTGATGGCCATCTAAAGCCAATTTTGACTGAGTGCTCCTCCATTCCTCCATTTTCCACCCACAAGGTCATTATAATATACAGATATAAATTTAAGGCAGACCAGAGGAAGTGACATCATCTCTGGGGCCGGAACTGGAAATGATGTCACCACCCTGGTGACCGTATGTGACATCATCTCTGAGCCCGGAACTGGAAGTGATGTCATTGTGCCCGGGGACCGGATGTGACATCATTGAGGGCAGAACTGGAAGTGACATCATCGGGGCCAGGCAGAATTTCCCATAACTGGTCTGCAGAAGAGTGAGAGAAAGAATTAGTGCAATCTGCCACCCCCTGGTTGGGCATGGAATTACTCCCATTCAGGCCTTTTAGCACACCTCCCATGCACACGTGTGTGACAAAGCTGTTGTTTGTTGCTGTTGACAACAACTTATCAAGTGATGGCACTATAATTGATGCCCTTTGTATTATTAAATTTCCTGGATGAAGCTGTATAAGTCAACCAATATATATACAGTATATATAAACATATATTCACACTTGTCCTCTGGTGCAGCTTCTGCCTTATTACGTGCATTCTTTTATACAGTTTTCTAATGCAAAAGAAACAGATTCTCAGATTATCAAATGTGGGATCAGCTGCCACCATACCATGTAAAGCACTCAATCCATGTTGATACGAGTCTTTAAAGCCAGTTATTCACATGTTGTTCTGCTCTCTGTCAGCCCTGCACAGACTATGTCTGACCCAGTCCTGTTGTGCCATTCTCACAGAAGGTGAATCCCTTTGAATGAAGACACCTATGGATTCATTTTCTTCTCAAGAAAAGAAGCTGGTGAAATGGAGACATATATACATATACATTGTCACATACCCACGATTAGGGGGCAGCCAAAGGACCCGATGGAACGCAAAAATATACCGGAGCGAAATTTAAGACAGCGTATTAATGGTTTTCTCTTTTCCTCACTAGGAAAAAGGAAGAACAGAAACATCATGCACCTTGAATTCTATGCACAAAAATGCCGTTCCAATACATGAAGAACTTCTGTGTTTTCATCGATCCATTCCTGATGACTTCACTTCTGGTCACTCTCCGATGACATCAACTTCCGTCACCTTCTGTTCACGTCACCCCCTTCCTTCCGCCTACTTCCGGTCCAGAGTACATAAATTGCTCCATTTGTTCTTGCTTGGTTGTATGACAGTTTGAGGTTCTCTCGACCCCTTGAACCCTCTGACCACTCTTCAGACACCAGGTAAAAGTCCAATTATTATTTATTCGGACAATATTAAAGTGCACAAAGCACCTACACTCCACAATACTCATATAACAAATCAATAATCAATAAACAATACACTAATCACAATCCTCCACACTCCCAAACACGTTGCCACCCTTCCACCCAGATCAGCTCAATGCTCTGGTCTCTCACAGTCCTTTTTATAGTCCTTGACCCGGAAGTGTTTCGCCCTCTCTGTCCACGTGACTAGGAACACTTCCGGGTTAGATAAAAATCCTTTCTTCTTCATCCCGGAAGCACGTCATTCCTCCTGTCCATGTGACTTGAATGTAGTTCCAGGGCGTAGGACAAATAATCCTTGTTCCTCCCTGCAGCGTCTCCTAGCGGCCCCCATGGCATCCAGCAGGGTTGGGGATAAAAACTGCATTGTCCAGAATTCCCAGCTGGCATTCGGGGCACCTCCATGCTGCAGGGAGGGCTCCACCTGGCAGCCAGGGGGTATTGGCTGGGATGAACGGCCGGCCACATATCATAGTTGTCAACTGTTTACATGAACTTGACTGTGGTCAGTGCATACTGATTTGTTTACTGCACTACGACAGTATATGGGGAAGGCTCGCCAACCCTTAATCTGTCTCTCTCGTATTTATTTCTTCACAACATGTATATACATACAAGTGTAAACCATTTATAGGAGCCATGGCGGCTAGTATTGTTGCCCATGACTCAGTAATAGCCCCTCTCCCTATGTCTTCCCAGGTATTTTAATTTTTTGTGCAGTACCAGACATGTTCATTAGGAAGTCTAAAGTGCCTTAATATGGGTGTGTGGGTCATTTTCAGTCAGCTGCCAAACCATTCAGTGCTGTTTCTAATGGCACATTTAGTGTAAAATGCAATTTTATAACATTGATAGATGAATAGCTATATTTTAAATGTTTATTTAATTCTGACTCATCAGATATATATACTGTATGTTCAATGCCCTTACCATTTAGAAAGATTAAATAATAGCAAATGATTTATCTGCATTTTATGTTTCCGTACATATCTTTACTTATTCTTTATCCATGTGTTATAATGTTAACAAACATACACAAAACAAAGGGGAAATCTGAATAAATCACACTGATTTGACAAACTGCAAATGGGATGATAATTCTTTGCTTTTGTGAAAGTGAGCTAATATTATTTATTCCTCAATCAACAACTGTAGTATATCTTTTGTGATATTTACCAATGCACATTAAGCAGGTCATTATAGAGTTTCTTGATTTTCTTCTTCTGTGCCTAGTTTAACTGATGATGGATTTGACTAGACAGAATTCATTAAATTCAAGTCAGTTTTCATGTGTTAGTGAAAATATATATTTTTTTTTTCCTGCTGATTATACTGTAAGGTCTTAAGGCCAATCACCATGAACATGTTTGCTTTTGTATTTAAGTCTGCCAGAGACAAAACTACTGAAACAAAGCTGATATGAGACAAAATTAGAAGTAAAAGACTTAAGCAATTAATGTTTGTAACTCTGAACTAACACCATTCCGCATTTCTATGTTCATTGTTACGTGACAAGGTTCTGTTTGCATTCCCTGCAGTTGATAAGCGGTGATGCTTAATAGGCTAAACAGACAAACTTAAATTCACAAAGTTATGATTGTTTTTGCCTCACTTTGTGACCCTGCATTAGTCATCTACTCTGTCTTCCTTTATTTGTATTGATATTGTATGAATATTTTCTTTATAAGATTGTGTTCTTCTGTAACAGAAAAATATGTTGTTTAAAACAACAGTTAACAGATTCACTTATATTCCTTTTCTTTAATTAATAATCATCTTTACACTATAAAGTACATGCTCATTCACTCCCACACATTCCACCCATTTACCCATTTGAGGGTTATGGTTGCAACACAGACCCAGTATTTAAATCAGTGCAGAGCTTTAATCTTTGTCCAAAGTTCTAGATATTAAATAAAAACCATAAGTGCTGTTCCAGCTTTGGATGCAACAAATCCTTGGCTAGGTTTCTCTGACTTTGGTTCTGGCTTATATTTTGGGTCGAGTTGCACAATTGTTAGGGCTCATTTATACTTCACGCTCAGAACGCGTACGTGCCCCTATCATGGCGATCTGAGCGTTCATTTGATGCGTCCTCTGAGCAGGTCCTCAGAAATTAACACGACTCGTGTGCGAGTTGCAGTACCAGCAAAAAGTCGGGGGGCGCAGTGTGCTAAAAGTTGGAATGTGACATCAGAGTCTCTGTTTACTATCTACATGTGACAGAAAACCGCTTTGCGGATCCTACGAGATTGGTGTGCGTGCTTCGATGTTTGATAAATGGTTCAATGTGGTGAAGCAAAATGCTGACATACAGATGTATTCATGGTGCTTTTATATTCAAGCGTCGCATATTCCCGATTGTAATGACACGATACATTTTAAAATTCTCACATACCGTCTTCTGTGCTCTTTTTTTTTTTCTAGGGCTTCCTCTGCTCCTGACAGCAGCAAATCGCCAGCAATAGATTGCCACACTGAGCACATTAAATGTATGATATTCCAACTCTCTGCACATTTAGAATCCTTAGATTTATACTTGACTAGCAAAATACCCGCGCTTCGCAGCGGAGAAGTAGTGTGTTAAAGAGGTTATGAAAAAAAAAGGAAACATTTTAAAAATAACGTAACATGATTGTCAATGTAATTGTGTTATCATTGTTATAACTGTTGCTGTCTTTTATATATATATATATATATATATATATATATATATTATATATATAATATACACACACACATAAACATTTATATACATATACATATATATACATATCTACATATACACATCTACATATATATACACACATACATAAACACACACATAAGACTTACTGACTGAAACGGGCTTTCATTGACAATCATGTTACGTTATTTTTAAAATGTTTCCTTTTTTTTTCATAACCTCTTTAACACACTACTTCTCCGCTGCGAAGCGCGGGTATTTTGCTAGTATATATATATATATATATATATATATACATATACACACATACATGCAGTTTTAATAACACAGAAATCAATATAAACATTAACATCATTATCATATGAGAATATGAAGTAATATATAAGAAGCACATTTCATATAAATATAAATTATTAAACAGTAAAATCTTCTTCTGTAATTTGCTACCGTGGCAATTTGTGTGTCTGTCCAGGATTTTAAATGACCTGTAGCTCGCAAACCGTTTCACCTATACACTTGAAATGTGGTACACATATAGTACGTCACGTCTGCTATCCGCTTTATGGGTGATGATTGTTTTACTCTTTTTATCTTTATTTTATTTTATTGTAGAATCAACTCCTATCTGCGCACAGCAGGGCAGCCGTGGGCGGATGCGTATGGTGTATTCACTCCATGTTATCGTGCATTGCGCTGTCAGTGGTATTTTGATAAAAGAATTTGAACAACATATAAGACGCGTATAAATTATTAAACAGTAAAACATTAACATTTAAGAAGTAAAGTTACATTAAGTACTACTGCAGTGCCTTCGGATATACCTCATTTTTTGTTTGCCCATTACATGCTTAAATGTATACATTTTTTGGTGCACCTACCCGAGAACACGCGACATATAACCGAGCGTGGGAGAAGCATGGATTTTAAACACGCGTTGAGTTGATCTGCTGGTCTCCCTCGTGGAATAACTGGTAATGTTTGACTAAAATCTACAGCGAGTAAAACGACATTACCTCCTATTTTTTTTTTTACGATCTCTGAGATCTTGCTTTTTTCGGTTCAAGGCTTCATAAGCTCTTTTATGTTGTATGGTGTACTTATCCCAAACCATCATCTTTGAATGTTGCAAGACTTTCGCCTTGTATGTAGATCGGGGTAATTACATTCATTGCATTCCTAGTCTGAATCACAATGTGATTGTATGGGTGGTTACCTGGCACTGTAGGGTTGCCACCCGTCCTTTAAAATACGGAATGGTGCCGCGTTTGAGAATGAAATTGCGCGTCCCGTTTTGAATCAATACTGGACGGGATTTATCCCGTATTTTTTTTTTAAAGCAGCGTCTCATGCAAATCATCCCACACGCATTTTATGAAGATGCCTCCTTTCCTACTTTTGATTGGGTAATACTTGATGTCATCGTTACTTTGATTGGTCTTTTTAACTGTCCAGTGAGGAGGGCGTGTCTTTAAAGTAGAGTCTGCAAAGTGTTGGCACTGAGATGTGGCGTCAGCGCCATAGTTGAAGCCCCTAACGTTGCGGTCAGCAAGTCGGCTAACATCCGCCATGTGCCGTCTTTCAGTTGCGAGAAGCAGATCATAGAATGGTTGAAACTGTTGCCCCTAACGTTGTGCCATGGCGTGTGGTTCGTTTATACCTCGTGTCTTCTCATTAAAGTTTTATCTCGTGAATATGTTATTGCAATCCGCAGTGGGAGCGTTTCTATAAACTTAATTTAAACTTACGTTTTACACCGTGCTTTGTTTCCCTTATGAACATGCTTGTATGCTTAAGTCACTCCGTTCTCAATTGTTTAATTAATTTTTTGCTGTTCGCTGTTTGCGGCTCTTCCTCCATTTCCCCCTACTTCGTTCTTTTATCTCGCGAATATGTTATTGCAATCCTTAACGGGAGCGTTTCAATAAACTGATTGAAAATAGTTTTGCATTTACCTTTTTAGTAAAAGGCGAGCTTTTAAGCCTGAGAAATCACCCCGTAAATGCACACGTTTAATTGCACATGTGTTAATATGTATGGTTACACAGTATTAAAAGACAGTGAACAACGTCAGTTACCTTTGTTCCCGCGTTTGATAAAAGGTGAGCTTTTAAGCCTGAGAAATCACCCCGTAAATGCACACGTTTAATTGCACATGTGTTAATATGTATGCTTACACAGTATTAAAAGACAGTCAAAAATTAACGTCATTTACCTTCGTTCCCGCGTGTGACTCATGCTGTAAATCTCTTCCTTGTTTTTAGTTCACGTGATTACGTAGGAGGCGTGATGACGCGATACGTGACTCCACCTCCTCCATTACAGTGTATGGACAAAAAATATGTTCCAGTTATGACCATTACGCTTTGAATTTCGAAATGAAACCTGCCTAACTTTTGTAAGTAAGCTGTAAGGAATGAGCCTGCCAAATTTCAGCCTTCCACCTACACAGGAAGTTGGAGAATTAGTGATGAGTCAGTCAGTGAGTGAGTGAGTCAGTCAGTCAGTCAGTGAGGGCTTTGCCTTTTATTATTATAGATATCACTTTCATGATGAAAAGCATTAAAGTATGTATATTACATTTTACAGATAAATCGGTAATTTTGTTTAAATAATGAATACTGTTAATAATTATACACATGGGGTGACACAGTGGCAGAGCGTTAGCGCTGCTGTCTTGCAGGGAGTCATGTCGCTGATATTCTGTGCCTGGAGTTTACACGTTTTCCTGCTGGGTTTCCTCATTGTGCTCCAGTTTCCTTCCAAAGATATGCAGATTTGGGGATTTGGTGCCACTAAAATGACGCTAGTGTATGTGTGTGCTTGTATTCACCTTGCGATGAGCTGAGGCATCGTCCAGGGATTGTTTCTCACTCGTGCCCAATGCTTGCTGGAATGGACACATCCCTGGATTTAATCAATAAACATCCTTTTCAGAGAGATTGCAGTAAGGTGTCATCGGAATTTAATGGGTGTTCTAGGCAATTCACAACACAGAGAAGCCAAACATGTTCTCACCGTGATAATATCTTGCACTGCCACCTGGCGGATTCCTCCAGATTTACATAAAGTACGCGCACAAGTATAAACACTTCAACGCTTGCGTAGCAGGAGCGTCCACTGCGGCATGAGTTGCGTCGCGTCGCGTGAAGTATAACTCCGGCCTTAGTCTTTCTGGTTTTTGACCTCTGCTTAGTTTAGTGGTTCTCACACTCAACTCCTGATACTTTCTCCCAGCCCTAGAGGCCTGTCATTTCTTTTTCATGTCTGGGAGCACAATCTACAAGCATTAGAGATGTAACTCTAAAATACCCATACTGAATGTTATCCAAGAACTTCCAATGCCTTCATATTCTGTCTACAAACATCACAAATCAGATAGGATAAAAGGAGATGCATCAGAGAGATGCAATTTGGAGTCCTGCACCAACTTTAAATGGTCTTCAGTCAACAAAAAATGAGAAGACATTGTAGACAGTAGTAGCACTGGTACCATGTACCCTTATAGAACCTTCCCCTAAATGTATTGAGGTTCAGTTTCAGCCTGAAGTATTTGTGTAGTTACCATGAGGCTTCATCATTTTTAGACCAAATGGTGGAAGTCTGGTGCAGTGCCCGACAAATGACAAACATGATTGGAAAAATGTGTATAGTTAACGTAAACATTTAAGATGAATTAGTACAATCCTGTTTATACTAATTTAAAACTATTGAAAAAATGATCAAAATTGACTAGATCCCAGGGGTGTCTTTGTTCATTTATGCTTCTGACTTTATTTAGAATAAATATATAGTGCTGAACACAAAATAACATTGGGGCTTTCAAAGTTGTAGATCTCATTTGTACACTTAAAAATTTTATATATCAATTCTTTTTGAACATGCTGTTATTTTTCCAGTGTTAAATTCATATTTATAATTTTTTCATACCACCATTTTATTTGTTGTTTTTGACTGTCGTTAATATCATTTTGTGTTGTTGGCAGTGACATCTGGTTGCTGCCACTTCCAAAACTGAGTTCCATGAGTCACGCATGTGCTTCCGAGGTTCAACTTTCCAGCTTATGCAAGGTAAGCAGTACCACTTCTGAACAAGAGGGGGTGTTGTCACTGATGATATAATTTCCCTTTTCTCCCACAGCCCTGAGAAACCACACACAGAATGAAATTGACTCTGCCCCTTCCGATCTATCACCACTATAAAACCGAGATGCTCCAAGCATGGCACATCTCATTCTGGAGAGAGCTGACTGCTGAATGAAGCTCCTGCATAGATACTCAAGACAGCATTAAACCACCATGAATTTGTTTTGCTTTGCTGCTCTTTACTTTCTTACACCTTACTGCACCATCAAGCACTTGTCCATTTTTGAGGACACTGGTCTCAGTTGGTGCCCCAGCATTTAATTTTGTTGACTGTGGATTCCTTTGGTTGATGACACTTGACATTGTCGTGCTGCAGGCATTTAACATGTATGCTCTGTTCAATTCATCTCATGTGCTGTGTTTTAGCTATTTAAATTTCCATTTGTGTGTTTTTTTCAACTTGAACTTGAACTTCAACTTGATTTTACATCCATGTATGGTGATGGTGTCATATATTTGCTATAGAGTTAAGCTCAGATTCTGATTGTATAATGTTCAAAATGACAAGAAAAAAATGTTTTTAGCATTGTATCTGTATATGTGTGTTTGTGGAAAATGTAAATGGATTAGTATGTTTTAAGATTACAGTTTTTGTCAGAAATATATGCATTTTGTATGTTTTGTAGAGCTCCTGTATGAACTACATCCAATCAAAGATAGAACATTTTAGAACAAGTACTTTCTGAGATATCTGCCCTGATTGCCAAGATCTGACCTACAGTATGTACAATGATAACTTCCTAAAAGAATAATCTATCTTCTTCAAACAACTTTCAATGTTTTTGCCTTGCTTCATGTCTATTGCTTTTGATCCAGTTTGGTTCAGTACTTATCCCCATATCCTTCAAAAACAGCTTGACTTATGTCCAATGATAGTGGCAGTAGAAACTGTTTAATTTTTTTTTTTTTTTTTTTATATTTTTATTTTATTAATTTTAATTGTAATCATTCCATACAAACAGATCAATTTATAACCCAACAAATTTGAAGACAAATCAAACCCCACCCCTGAGAAGGAGAGCTTAGCTAAAGGAAAATTGCTTAAGGCTTTTCAATAAGGCAACATTAAACAAAAGAAAGGGAGAAGTAAATATCTATGTAAATAAGAGATGGAGAAGGGAGTTAAATGCGGTAATAATCCATCCATCCATTTTCCAACCCGCTGAATCCGAACACAGGGTCACGGGGGTCTGCTGGAGCCAATCCCAGCCAACACAGGGCACAAGGCAGGGACCAATCCCGGGGAGGGTGCCAACCCACCGCAGGACACACACAAACACACCCACACACCAAGCACACACTAGGGCCAATTTAGAATTGCGAGCGGTAATAATTATTTCTCTTATTCTAAAATAATATTGATTAAATCCTGCCAGGTTTTGAAAAAAATTTGTACAGATCCTCTAACTGAGAATTTGATTTTTTCCAATTTCAAATAATATAAAACATCGGTTTCCCACTGACTTATAAGAGGAAAATTAGGATTCTTCCAATTTAACAAAATATGTCTGCGTGCCAAAAGTGTAGTGAATGCAATCACCGTTTGCTTGTCCTTCTCCAATTCCAGTCCATCTGGAAGGACACCAAACACAGCTGTTAATGGGTTAGGAGGGATTGTGATACCAAGGCTGTCTGAGAGGCACTTAAAAATTTTTGTCCAAAATGATGTTAGTTTGGTGCAGGCCCAGAACATGTGACCCAGTGAGGCAGGAGCTTGGTTGCAGCATTCGCAGGTTGGATCCTGCCCTGGAAACATTTTGGACAGTTTTAAGCGAGACAGATGGGCTCGATATATAATTTTTAGTTGAATAATTCTATGCTTTGCGCATATAGAACTCGAGTGAATTCTCTGCTTTGCTACCTTCCACTCCTTTTCTGATATATTGATTAAGAGATCTTCTTCCCAATGTCCTCTTGGATCTTTGAAAGGTAGAGACTCTAATAGGATTTTATATATTGCAGAAATGGTGTTTGTTTCCTCGAAATTGAGCAGTATTTTTTCCAGCATTGTGGAGGGTGCAAGGTGGGGGAAATCGGGCAATTTCTGTTTAACAAAATTTCTAATTTGAAGATAGTAAAAGAAATGTGTAGCTGGGAGGTTGAATTTTGAATGTAATTGTTCAAAAGATGTAAATATGTTGTCTATATAAAGATCTCTGAGCATTTTAATCCCAAACCTTTTCCAGGTATTAAAAACTGGATATACTTGCGAAGGTTGAAAGAGGTGGTTCTCTTGCAGAGGTGCCACAGATAAAAGATTTTCCATCTTAAAATGCTTTCTAATTTGGTTCCATATTCTGAGTGAGTAAAGCACAATTGGGTTATTAGTATATTTGCGATAACTTTCATTTATTGGAGAGCAGAGCAGGGAATATAAAGAAGTACTACAGGATTTTACTTCTTTACTTCTTTCTTTTCCGGTTCTTTCTGACTTTTCTTCTTGTTACTCATACTTGTATATTGTAGTGGAAGTTCCTTGGTCGGGTTAAATACAGGATACCTCTAAATAATATTAAATACCTGGGAAAATAAAGCCGCTGCTAGCGGAGCTCTGCAATGTATTAGTATTATTGATAATATTCATAAATAATAACAAAATGCAAAGTACATTTGAATATTGGCAACCATACAACCTGATTAAATGGTGATATGTAGTTCAGGCGGCACACAGTCTTGTGGTTACTTAAATGTCTCTAGTTAAGGCATCATTAGTGCTCAGCTTTCAGCCACATGTCTGTTCAAAATGGCTGCTGAGCTGTGCTGTTCATTGTGTTCTCTTCATCATCACAGGTTAGCAAGAGAGATGCTTCTTCATCATATGTTGGTTGGTAAGAAAGAGATACTTCTACATCATCACAGGTTAGCAAGAGAGAGAGTGTGAGGTTAAACACATAAATATATAGATTTTCTGTCCAACCCCTACAGCCAACAGGGCATCGTAGTACTTAAAGGCTTCTGAACCAAGCCAATTCCAAACAGCCATACTTCAGACCAATGGGGGAAATAGAACATCTTAACACCTGCCCCCAAACCATATGTTACAGTACACCTTAGCCCATTTGCAGGGGTAGAAATGACTTTAGCAAAGAAACACTTGCCAAACTGGTTTAAAACACACATCCCCCAAATCCTGACGTAAAATTCAAACAGACCCATTCCTAAGGGGGGGGGGGGGGGGGGGGGGGTAAATACTAAATTACATTGCTTTGCCCAAATTAGAAATAAAAGACATACAAAACATTTATCAAGTTATATGTAAAATCTCACATCACATCACAACACACATACATACCTAGTTCTGTAAAGGTTGACGTGCACAGAGACATTCAGACAACCTTAAATCGATCCATCTATGTGGCTTGTTTACTTCACTTTATCCAATGCGTTTATTTTCAAATTAAATATTATTTAAGTTGTTCATTTGATTCAATTCCCTGCTTGTTTTATTCTACATTTATTTGTGTAAATAATAAATATTGTAGAAGTCTATGTACTTGATTCTATATTATTGGGTTGTTCTCAGTTTGATTGCACTCTTGAGTGATTTCCTGCGATACCACTGAAGGATAAATTATGTGGAAGTATTGTATGGAGCATTCCATTACATTTTAGTAGTTTGTGTATTGCGCTCTAGTATCTTTTGATTTGTGTTCTTTTTGGCTTTTGAACTTTTGTACAGTTTTTGACTTGTTTACTTTTCATCTCCTGGTCCTTGCAGCTTTCTCAGATCTGCCCCCGTTTCCATTGAGGGTGAGCCTCTCCTGATATCGTGAGTGGACCTTCACACATCCATTATAGTTTTAGATTGGATCTCCTTCCCTGTTCTTTAACTGCAGGACATCCTTTAACCCTTTTTAGAATAGATATTTTATGGCCCATAATGTATACAGTACTGTATACTAGAGACAAGTGCACTGAGGAACTCAGTTTATTTGACACTAAAAGTACTTGAAATATTAGATCATTTTTGACAATGCATACTTAATAGAGAATTTAGGTCACAAGATACTGTATGTTTGGGGTAGTCGTTTACTACATGGATCTGACCTCTTTGTGTCAGTTACATTTGGTTTTGAGGGCAGTCACACTGAGGGTTTAATTTTAAATAAAAGGACGGCTAGAGCATTGTTGCCATGGAAACTAGGGGAACGCTACCACAGCAACTGATTCTCAAACAGTGGAGGTCTCTGGTCTCATTAGAGAAAACCAAAAGGAACCTTCCTAGTGGCATTAGCTGTGGAAATAACAGAATTAATCCAAAATATAAGTAACAATAAGAAATACATTATGTTCAAATTATTTAACACTGCAGGGCAAAGTGATGGAGGGGTTAGCTCTGCAGCCGTATATAGCTCCAGAAAAGTGGGTTTCAATCCCAGCCAGGACACCATCTGTGTGGTGCTTGTACGTTTTCCCCATGTGTGTGGGAGTTTTCTCCAGGGAATCTGGTTTTCCTCCTACATCCCAAAGACTTGTTAGATAGGTTAATTGGCAACTCCGTATTGGGCCTGTATGAGTGAATGTGAATGTGTGTAAATACACCTTCCAATGGACCGACTTGACCTCTAGAGTTACTTCTGACTTGAAATCAGTAAGACAAGCTGAATTGCACAAAGCAGATGTAGATAATGGATGAATTATTTCCTTAACTCTTGACAACCTCTCCTGTAACTGGCTTTGAAAATGAGATATAACACATATCGCACATATCTTCTAATGACCTTGCCTATGCTTTGCTAATAAGCATCATTAGGAAATAACTCTTTATCCTGTTAAACCTGAGAGCAGTACAGGCACATCCTTATTTCACTGTTTCGGTGGCATAATGAGCAGATCACCCTCCCTGTGTTAGAAGATTCTGACCACTTGACCTCCCCACTTGACTTTCCATGACAAGAAAATGCAATGTATTATAACATTAAAAAGATTTATCCTTAAATAAGTAGTTACCTCAGTATCAGGAAAAATGTCCAACAACTGCAATGCTATCATTATTACACCTTTGACTTTTAAATGTAAAATATGTACAGTATTTCTAGAACGTACTGTAAGAACCTGTGAATTAAGCTTTGCAAATGAAGAAATTTTGCAAAATGTCTTACACTTCCTTGAATCTGCCTCCTATCCTTTATCTCTTTGTCTCTTCTAAACATCTGCCTCTCTATATGCCTGCCAGTAAAATGTCATCCTACTTACATTTTAACTTGCACATTTCTACCAAAGAGCAGCATTTGAAACCTTACCCTCTGGTTAAGTTTCAGGCTATTCTCTAAGTCACTCCAAAGCTTTCTAAACTACACCTCTGAGCCCTCTTTTATTGTAAGAAGGAAAATGCCTATAGGCATCTCTTGGTGCTGTTTGCCTTCCCCGCCAAAGCAGAAAGCCATCAGTCTCTGACTGGGCTGAGCTACTAGTCTTTACCATTGTGGAATTACAGTACTTCACAGGTTTATGACTAGTTTGTCTTGTTCTGTCAAAAAGCTTACTAATCTCCTTTGATCACCTTCTGACACTCTTAAGAGTACTTTGCAGTGCTGCTTGGTTATTCCTGCATGTAGGCCCTCCAACCTGCAGGGAAAAACCTGGGGGTTGGTGGCAGAATTGGCACTCTAGCCACCATAAAAAACCTCACACTGTTCCACTCCATCTAAACTAGTGTGGTGCTGAGGTGTCACCCGTTGCATGGCTGCACTCGGGTCCTAATCTGGGATCCTGAAGGTTTGTTATGTGGTGGGTGCCTCAATGCACTGTATCAGCATGTGCTCCTAAACTATCTCTCTCTCTCCTTGGTTATTCCTTGGCAGGATAAAATATCTTCTGTCTGACCTAAATACTTGGTAGAAGAGAGGAAAGACTAAAAGAGATGAACCTTTTTAGTTTAAAACGAGATAAAAAGGTGACATTATTGAAGTGATTAAAATTATCAAAGCAATTAGTAGAGTAGTGCCAGACTATTTCTTTAAAATGAGTTCAACCAGAACATGGTGGAACAGTTAGAAACTTCATTAGGGCAAATCCATCCATCCATCCATTTTCTTCCACTTATCCGAGGTCAGGTCGCGGGGGCAGCAGCTTGAGCAGAGATGCCCAGACTTCCCTCTCTCCGGCCACTTCTTCTAGCTCTTCTGGGAGAATCCCAAGGTGCTCCCAGGCCAGCCGGGAGACATAGTCCCTGCAGCATGTCCTGGGTCTTCCTCGGGGCCTCCTCCTGGTTGGACATGCCCGGAACACCTCACCAGGGAGGCGTCCAGGAGGCATCCTAATCAGAAGCCCGAGCCACCTCATCTGACTCCTCTCGATGTGGAGGAGCAGCGGCTCTACTCTGAGCCCTTCCCGGATGACTGAGCTTCTCACCCTATCTTTAAGGGACAGCCCAGACACCCTGCGGAGGAAACTCATTTCAGTCAAATATTGCACAAATTTTGAAAAGTTTTCTTCATGCAAGTTGACTGTAGACACATGGAATAAGCTACCAAGTAGTGTGGTTGGCAGTTGGACTTTAGGGGCATTCAAAACTAAACCTGATGTTATTTTGGAGGAATTATGTGGATAGGATTGGTGAGGTGTGCTGGTTCTAATTTGATAGTTTGAAGACTTTCTGTTAATCCATTCTGTACAAAGATTACTGGCCCTTGTCATATACTCACATTGCCATGAACAAGCATTACCAAAGTTCCACTCTTCACTATCTTCAATCTCTTTCTTAGTTGCCAATTATGTTTTCTCTATCAAAAATGAATAGAAAGATTTCTTTCTGAAGATGAGACACAAGGCTCTGAAAGTGCCAGTTTATTTTTTTTTAAAGACAGTAATCCTCTTCCCTTCTGGCCCAAAGAGCATTTAAAAGAAGACACCCTGGCTTACTTAGGAACAGATTCTCATTTCCGCTAGTAGGGTGCACTGACATTTTACAGGTTCTCCAAACACATTCAAAGTATGCACAAAAACAAAATGAAGGAAAATTTTACAAACATCATTATCACTCAAGCTCATAAGTAGCAAATTCATCCCACACCAAGTTCAAGGCTAGTTTCTTGATCCTTAAAGCTCATAAATAACCATACTATGCAAAACACTCTGAAATCCCAATTTACATTCCAGCTCTCCCTGCATATATTGCAGTCCTGTTCAGCTTGACTTGACTCTGGCCTACAGGCCTATCATGTAACATATTTCAGCTGAAAAGTTTAAAGTATCCCCTATACAAATGTCCGTCCCAAGTCTGCTCCAATAGTCATTGGCTACATTAGTCAACCTCTGCTTCTAGAAGGAGAGGATCCATTTATATCGCTGGCCTCCTCCATGTTGTGTCAGGAAACCAATAAGATCTTTAAAGGACAAATCACGAGAGAGAGAGAGAGACATGAAACATGAAATGGTCAAAACCAGGAAAGCAAGGTGAAAATTGAGGTCAGAATGATAAAACAAGAGGCAGGAATCCAAGATATCAAATTAGAAAACAAGAAATATTCACATTAGGTTTAGCAAAGATTTTTGTTATAAGCAGTGTGGATAAAGATTCAGCGAATTGGGAAACTATTTAAACCCACTGCTGCAATTTCCAACAAGTGCCAGACCTATGTACCACATACCCCAGTGGTAGGATAGGTTATCCTGGCAACTGGAGCGGGCTGTAGTACACTCAGGGGACATGAGACAGCCAACAGAAGAAATAAAATTTAAAAATATAACACTCCATCAACATATTATCATTACAGTATGTGTCCTGTCCTCTTATGTTCCATGCCAGAAGAAGTCTGGCCTCTCTCTGGTTCCCTGTTTTTACTTTCACCACGGCCTACAGCTCTCTGTCTTCTGTTTCTTACAGGAATGTCCCTGACAGTGCATTCCACCTCTACCATGGCTCCCAAGAGCTAATATTCACTGTAATTTTGTCTATGCACATATGGAGTCAGTTGCTTTCACCGAATGCTATAGAGCAGTCCTCTCTTTGCCTACTAGATCTGTGGTTTCTGTGGTTTCCTCATTTTACTGTTGCTCTCATTACCTCTGATTGAGTCACAGCTTTTTTCACCACATTTGCTGTAAGCTGCCTCTTTAGTTTATGATGGAGGTACCATCTCATTCAGTGTCTGCAAATGTGTTCCCTTCTTTCTCTTTGCAAAGGTCCCACACCTACCCACTTGCAGCATTTACACATTCCTCCTCTCAGTCAAATTCCTTTTCCATCAGCAGTGTACTGGGGACTCCAGGCACTCTACTGTGTGTGTGTTTCTTCACTTGTGAACAGCTCTTGTTTTGCTGACTGCAAATTCTTGAATCCTCCATGTTTTGTCTATGGTTCTGCAAAAATTCTCAGTGAAGTATGTGTATCTTTTCTCTTCAGCATATACAGGCATTAATGTTGTCTTTGTAGTTGTGCATTTTTTTGTCATTTGCAATGCTCGTTAGGATTTATCAGTCTCGGACCATCAAACAGAGGTTCAGATTGAGAGGTGTAGTTTTCTGTTTTAATCTACAAAGGAAGGGCATGTTACAATGACTGGTGCTGCTTTTTTGTGTATCTTAATCCAACTCTTTGCTGCTTATTAGATAGAATATTTTTTACAGGGAATTCTTCCTAATTTGTGCTTCTCTTTATAAAATTTCTACCATTCAGAGCACTTGTGGTGCCATTCTAGGTCATTCCTAGTCAAAACACTAATAAACGTGTTTCAGAATTTTTTAACATTGTTGTTATTCCTGGAGTTCCGTTGTTAGATGTAATCTTGGCTCCATTTTGAACCAGCCTTCACTTTATTCAATTATCTAATTAGAATGTAATTTGAAAATGCTAAAAATTGTGTTAAAATTCATTGTGAGTGCTGCCATTTAAAGAACTGTTTTGTTTATAGTTGCTATGGTTTTGTTTATAATAATTCTTGACATGTATATAGCGCTTTTCTCACTACTGTAAGTGCTCTCCATGCAGTGTTTCTCATCTGAGCCAAGGGTTGGTGTTGTCCTCTGATACTTTCTCCTTTTTTCCCTCTGCAGACCATCAGGAGAACCCACATCCAAACCTTTATGCTGGTTTTTGAGTCTTTTTACTATATATATATATAGTTTTTGAGTCTTTTATATATAATATATATATATATAGTATATATATAGTTTTTGAGTCTTTTTACTATATATATATATATATATTTAAAACATGTTATGTTTTATGTATGTGCACCTATACCATGAAAAAACTGGATGTAGTGCCTCGCCGGTCACTTAAAGGCTTCCAACACAGCAAGCACATTGAGCAGTTCTTTGAGAAGTGACAATAACTAGCCAATACAAACTGATGAAACACCACAATGTCAAGTGACTGGATATTGGTTAGTGGAATACTGGGCAGTAGTGGTCGGTGTGCTTTGCCCCTTGGCCTATTGCACACTCCGTAGTGATTCCATTGGTGCTTCTAATGGCTGCCTGTGAAAAGAGCTTACCATCCACAACTGGTGAATCAATGTAGGGTGCATGACTTTACACTGGTAAAGACTAAACTTTGTGCAGTTTATACTAACAATAAAGCAGTAGCATGCTTTTTAAGCCTCATGCTACTTTATATCTGGTACCCCATTTTTAATGTTTTGTCCATAGTTCTGCATATCTCAAATTCATCGAGTTATCGAAATTTTTATTCATTGCTGCTCATCAACCCATTTCCATTTCCAGATATGTTTTCTGTTGGATAAAAACTAATGATAGGTAATCACTGATGTTATGTGTACTTTTCAGGATCCCCACCCTCTACCTGAAATGGGACTTTGAGTGGTCATGCTAATATCTATAAATGTGCAAATCTCAGTAAATTCCTCAGATAGTTTAATTTTTGCATCAAAGAGACTTCCACTTCCAACACTTAAAGTGAAATTAAGGAGATTGTGGGTGAAGGTACTGAAGTCAGGAGACATTCAGGATATGTCAGGAAAAAATCATTCTAGACCAAGAGTTAAGAAATCCAACCCTGATCCTGAGGAATAATGTAAGATAGTTGTTGGCCTTCATTTGGTTCTGGGCAGTGCCAATGTGTAAAGTTTAAATTGAGTACATTCACAGAAGCAGGTTTTAAGCTTCCAGGGTAAGCCCTGCTTATTAAGGGGAGGATTTCAAGGATACATTGGAATGAGAATTTGGAAGAAACCCAGTGGTTATCCATCTTCCTTTTCACCCTAAGCCACGAAGAACACCCAGAAGAACAGCAGTGACTCTAACACTGGTCTTTACCCTTCTGGGCATCATTAGTAAGAACAATGACTGTGAGGGGAGATCTCTCAATGTTTTGGGGCATTTTGTTGCTTTTATTTGAACCCCTGCTATCTTCTGGCTAATAAATAGGGGTTTCCTGCTGAAGCACAAATCTGTTGACAATATATCTGTTCTCTTTATATTTATTTACTGAAGTTAATTTTAAGTCAAGACAGCATATGTGCGAATTTTGGATGATGAACAATGAACATAAGTTATTTTTGACATACTGTACTTCAGCAACTCTATATTTGCAGTATGCATGTATTGTTATTGATCCAAAGGCAATAATCCAAAAATCTTGTAATGTTTTCTCTTTAAAAAAGAGGGGTGGGGGGATTTCCAAAAATATGAAATTGTTTATTGTGAATAGTCTAAGAATTAGCATTAAAATAGGAAACATTTTACAGACTTTGAGGCTGTGAGAGAACAGATCCATCACACTTTAAGCAATCAGACATCTTGCCAAGTAACGATTGATTGTAAAGTGTTTCAGGAAATGTTTCATCTTGCATGAATCAAAATATACAAAATGTGAATAAAAATTAAAATTGAGTACTGAAATAATTAAAGATCATATTTTATTCATATTTATAACACAAGTGCTGAAAAGAGTGTGGATTTACTGAAATATAATCAAGGTGCAACAGCACTGCTGTGTATAAAAAATTATGAACTTTAAGAGCGCAAAGCTGGAGCTGTGGACTAAACTTAAAAATTATTAAAGTTTTCTTTCAAAGTCCTGAATACAGTTGGCTTTTAGCTATTGTTGCATCAGTGTTAAAATTTTAAAATCTTGAAACGAAATTTGTTCAGCTTACCAAAAATGTAATCAGTGCAAGTTGTACACACAATTTCATAAGAATTGCTGCATTCTTTTTCACATAATTAATCTACTCTCTGTATATATATATATAAAATCCTAAGCCGAAAATTGCAACGATTTTGTGCAACGATTTTATGTGACGTTTTTATGTCCTGCTTTTTGTCACGCTTTAAATTGGGCTTATTTTAAAACATACATATATATGTTTGGTATCATTCTTTTCAGAATTTATCAAACTTTAATGTGATGTTGTTAGATTTTCAGATTCTTATTCCATTTTTAAATTCTAAACTAAAAAATATCAAGAACTTACGTCCCACAAGATGAGACTTTGTGCCAAAAGATTTAACCACGCCCGGGGCCGGAAATAAAAGACGAAAGAGTAGGACAGCTGTTGCACAGGCTTTTAAATGTTCGAAGTGCCACATGTGTTTCCCATTGTATCACCGTTTAAAAGGGGGTTTTGGAGGAGTGACCGCGTCTCGTTGGGGTGTGTTCAGCCCCCCTCTTCACAACGCGAGTGGCAGTGATGTGAAGTGGCTGGCGCATATCGCAGGCTGGGGGGGGGGGTTGACGAGTGAAGCGAGCAGTGGGGAACCCCCTAGTAATAATTTAAAAATTAAAATTGTAATAGTTTTACTGCCGAGGCACAGACATATTTCCAAAAATGCTGAAAACATGATATATGGTTTTTCTGTTGAAAACATTAATTTTTTTTTTTTTCTGAAAACAATGCTTTTTCCATTCAGCAAATACAGATAACGTACAAGTTTAGATGATGGTGTGTTTTACCTTACTTCAAAATGTTTTACAAGATATACATTATAAAAATATTTTTGATCGTTTCCTTTTCACCCAAACTTGCACAAAATCTGGTGGCATTATCAGACTAAATTAAGCATAAATGTAGTGTTCAAAAATGGTTGAATCCACAAGTGATCATTTAGTTGGCATGTGTGAAATGGAGTATTGTTGGTACATAAATGGTTATTTTTTCATACCCATTAAATTATCTGTATTCACTAGAGAGCTGAACATAGGAATCAAAACAGGAAGATGATGACAGCTGAGGATCACATCACTGTGACCTTGAAATTTTTGTGCTGCCACTTCAGCTCACAATTTATTCTTCAGTCATGGAAATAACTGAGAGAGTTTGACAGGAGGTGACCTGTCATGTTTCTTGAAACTAGACGGTCAACGCAACATTTTACCTGTATGGTTTTGGCAATGAGGATAATGGCTGCAGGAAAGCTCTCACAACTGTCTCAAAAGCTTGCAGATGGCTCAAAAATAGGTCATCAGGTAATGCTATAGGTCAATACGTATGCCCAAGTCAGATCAGAGATGTGTTTTCTTACATAGTCCATAAGGTGAGACTTTGTGCTCTTGGCTGTCTTCCTGTTCTTTCTCAGCCAAGAACAACAACAGGAAGAAGAGAAATGACCCTTCCACTTCTGGTCTGGACTCTTTATATGGTGTCTAGTGATTGCGCACCACCACCATGTGCATCAGAACAGATGTTGGATTGAGCAGCCAGAGCTATCATGAACTCTTATCAAGACATTTTTAGCAATGAGATGTGTGTGTTCTTTGGAAACTGAATATCTCTGGATACTCATATAAACATAATGCTCAGAATGGTTCAATCCAGATACTACTGCCAGAAAAGCAGGTATCAGAATATGGAGTGCAATAATGTAAAACAGCAGTTTACCCTTGACAAACAGTATGAGGAGTCAGACCACATCACAGTATATAATCCTATCATCCATTTTGTTACTTTACTGTATTATCATACTATTACCCTCAAACTACCCCACTTTATTACGTTGGTCTTCTCTCTCACCTTAAGATTAACACACATACACATATATACACATACACACAGACACTAACCATATAAGTGCTGTATGAATGTTGCATGCACAGCCCATCACTCCCTAGCACTTTAAGAGACTTACTTATCATTGGCACGATCAACGTACAATATCTTAGATATACCTCAGACCTAAATATTACTTTGGTCTGCAAGAATATATTTAACCATACAAAGGCTCAACATCATTGGCTATAGGCCACTTATCAACCAATGATGTCTTACTTTTCCATACTGTCTCTACTATTGGATGAAGCTCCCATCCCAGCCTGATATACCTTGCAGATTGGAATATATGGCAACTTCTGATTGCCCCAAGTGCTCTTAATATTTACTTTATTTTTTGATTCACTCTACATATAAAGACAAAGTATAGAAATTTAAAAGGAACGTGGTATTTATTAAAGAACAATAATACCAGTAGAAGAAGGTATAAAAGAAAATATAGATAAGCAAAGTCTAGATATATAGTCTTTTTTTAAAAGCTTACGAAGAATGTCAAGGATTGGAAGTTTGTTCTTTGAGAGACTTTTTTTGAGTTAGAAATCGTTGTTATTCAGGAGATGCTTTAGCTGAGATCAGACAAAACAGTCTCACGTCTCTTGGTCTTCTTTTCTGACGTCACCTTCACCCTCTCCTGATGTCACTCTGTTTTGGTGCCTTGGACAAGCCATATTTACTTCATAATTCCAAGTGGGCTTCAGGAAATATAATATTACACACATTTGACTGGCTGGCTGCCACTATGATGGTTGTCTTCACTCAAACTCCTTGATCTTTTTAGTACCTCTGCACTCCTTCTTTTCCCAAGCTGGAAACCAATTTGGCAATTCCTAGTCCAATGGCATCCATCTGTTTGCAGGTTATAAAGTAATCAATATGGCCAAGGCATCACAGCCATATCCTGGGCTTCTGATTTACAGTGATTGATTACTGGTAACACTCAAGAAAAGAAGATGCTTTGATGTCCTAGTACAATTCAGGGAAAGAAGATGTTTTGATATTACTTACTCTGCAAGTGCCCTGCTTTTCAGCTCATCTTGTTTGTTTAAGTAAAATAATGAAAATATAGGCATCAATTATGTAAAATATTGCAGATCTGGCACACTTTACAAATTACTAGTGTTTAACAGTATGTCTAGTGCAATTCCTTTATCTGACCAGCCATGCTCCTGGCCTTGTTTCCAGTAAAGAATTCTGGGACTTTAACCATTGTCCACTCAAAACCTTCCATTCTGATGCTGCTACAGGAGAGCAGTTAAACAGAGCTGGTATTGAGATACCTCAATACAGTATCTAAAACTATTTACCTTAATACAATGAGGAATACCGTCTTGTACAATAAATGCAGTTTTATTTGCGCTGGTACATTTTTATATGTTATCAGTTGTCTGTGATAGTTTTCATGCAATCTGGATAATTATTTTTGAGCATAACTTTTTTGTCATTATATTTCACTTCAATGGAGCACAGTCTTATGACAAAGTGTCAGCTGTTACACAAAGCTTCACTGACAAATCAGGCTTTTTGAATATAGGCAGTTACCATCCATCAGTCTTCTAAACCTAAAAGTGAAGATTTTTACTGATATGTAAGTTATCATCATTAAAATACATTTCACAGTTCTGGAAGCAATAATAATTTTCCTGCTAGGCAGTGAATGCACATGTCACAAACATCAATTTTAAAGCACTCACGTGTTCTACTAAATAGCACCCCTTCATTTTACTTGCTTTGAATGATATTTGCACGTAAAAGAAAGCGAGAGACCACTAAATCCTTCAGATTACAGCTTTGAAAGGCCAGGCCAGCTCTCATATTGCTGCCACTTGGCAGAGAAAATACAACATAAATCAGACAGTGTAGTCCTTACTGCTTGTTCAAATGGTGTGAATTTCATAAAAGCAACTTTTAAAAAGCAAGCAGCAGCTGGTCTAGAAACACATGGGACTGGCTCTAGAGATGGCACTGGGTGAAAGTTCAAAACAAAAGGATATTATCGTGGACTTTTGTCTTAATATAGCTGCTTTATAGCGCCCCACGTGTACAGTCTTATCCACACGTGGACAGCTGCTTTAAGCAAAGAGATGTAATAGTTTAGTATAAGCAGACCAAACAGTTAAGCTACACCTGTACCATTCACCAAAGCAGGTGCCCGCTCATTGAACTGCTACTACTGGAAACCATCTTTTCCTCAGCCACTAATCCCTGTAGGAGTATGGTAATCACCTACACCAGGTCCTCTTATCACTATACCTTGAATATATCCTGTATTCATTATTTTGGTTCAGTTACCGTTAACTATTTTATTTGTAGGAGTGTTAAGTTAGCCATCTGCTTTATAGTGCTGCACGTGTACAGCCTTACATGCACATAGACAGCTGCTTCAGGCAAAGAGACTTACTAGCTGGGCACAAGCAGACCAAATGATTGTCTTCAGACATGAGCTACACTTGTGCCAATCACCAAAGCTGGTGCCTGCTCATCACGCTGCTTTGTATTAAAGACATCTCTTCTCAGCTGGCAATCATCCACACCAGGTGCTCTTAACAATATACCTTGAACCAATCAAACAATATAAAATTAATATAACTATGAAGCAACATTAATAAAAACACAGTTAAACTGATGGTATCAAAAGTAGGAATTGAAAACAGACTTTAAAGGTTAAGAAATGTATTTGAAAAGAGTCTTATTGAAAATACTTATGCAGAAAATTAAAATGTTGGAAGACAAGTCTTTTAAAGTCTGGGTGCAGAGATGCTTCAGATTGGTGTTCAGTCTGCAGAGGTCCTTGTCAATTTCTCTGATCTCTTTTCCTTCCCTGTTTTCCTTGCTTTGCTCTCTCCTGCTCTGCTCTGCTGCCTTCTTCCCCTTTTTTCTGCCCAGCATGCACCCATACAAAAGGCTTGAATTAGCAATGCTTACAAGAGTTATCAATCAGTGTTTGTCTTTCTTAGGCTGTTTGTCCATTCTGACCCTAATTACCCTAGATGTAATAAATTAACAATCTGTTTAAGATTCTAAAAGAATGATCTAAAAGAAACAAGGTTCAAGGCGGTACACAAATTAAAATATATAGCAGTTGTTTTAAAAATATACACAAGAGTGTGTTTAACATGGAATTAAAGAGTCCAGAGTTAAAAAGTAGTTCAAGGATATTTCACTCAGATAAAGTTAAAAGGTGCAGGTTTTCTAATTGCAGACTGTTTACTTAGATGTCCTTATTGCTGGCAGGTTAATCATCCATCCATCCATCCATTTTCCAACCCGCTGAATCCGAACACAGGGTCACGGGGGTCTGCTGGAGCCAATCCCAGCCAACACAGGGCACAAGGCAGGAAACAATCCTGGGCAGGGTGCCAACCCACCGCAGGACACACACAAACACACCCACACACCAAGCACACACTAGGGCCAATGTAGAATCGCCAATCCACCTAACCCGCATGTCTTTGGACTGTGGGAGGAAACCGGAGCCCCCGGAGGAAACCCATGCAGACACGGGGAGAACATGCAAACTCCACGCAGGGAGGACCCGGGAATCGAACCCAGGTCCCCAGATCACCCAACTGCGAGGCAGCAGCGCTACCCACTGCGCCACCGTGCCGCCGCAGGTTAATCAGTGTTACCTCAACCAGTTCACATTCTAAAATCTTTTTTTCAGTCCATTTTCTAATTTTAAATATTGATTAAAGTACACTTCAGTTTTGTGAGTTTTGAAAATTAAAATTACTTATTTTTATATCAATGCAAAAGGCATGGAAGTCTCAACGATGCATCCTTCTTATGGTATATTGCTTTGCAATTCTCTTTTACAAAGTAATAAGCAACTTCATGAGCATTGTAGTTATACCTTACAGAATTCAATTGTGGAAGAGTGTGCTCTGCCATACTAACTAATCTCCAGAAGAGCTTTGTAGTTAATGAACTCATTATCCACTTCATACCTGCTGCACTTCACATCCAACATATTCCTGTGACACTTGATTTTTTGTTTTGTGCTTTAATCTTGCCTTTCTTTTTGTATTAATGCATTATTTATTTTTGTTGCAATATTATGATTTCAATATTAGTGATATTTACTTTGTGAAAAGAAACTAAAATATTATATATAAAATAAAGGTGTACTCAATAGTGCAATTTAGGAGGCACAGCATAAATAGTTGTACATGCATGCTGACTGAAGAACATGCTAGCAAACAATCATTGTATATCACGTTTCCTTCTAAAGATTTCATTACTAATGTTGTGCAGATTACTTTAAATTACTAGGGGGCTTTGCCCCCTGCTCGCTTCATTTGCCAACCCCCAGCCTGCACTACACGCCAGCCACTTCGCATCTCTGCCACTCACGTGTATGGATTTCACTTTCACCAAACTACACATCTTATAATTCTCACGGATATGCCTCTTCATTGGGAAGAAACACTACTTTTCCCTGATGGCAACATGAATTAGATGATCTACAAGTCTCCAACTTAAAGTTTAAAGCTGAACAAAATCTACATACTTCTGTCATATCACTTATGTCCATATATTCAATCTCTTTTCGCTGTTCCGTTATTTCACCGAGTAATAATTTCCATTTGTTAGCGCTAATGCAATGTTTAGTATCAGATTTTTGAGACTTGCGAATTTTAGTACTTTCATAATCTCTAACTTGCTCTGCATGTGTATCGTGCCAACGTTTTTGAACCTCTACGACATTCTACTTTGTCTTCTACTCTTTGTCTTTTATTTCCGACCCGCTTGGAGCTGAGAGCGCAGGAACTGTGTCTGACAATAGCATTCACATGAATGAGAAGTGATTGGACCATGGGCTTGGTTGTAATTGTTTGATAGGAGGGCTGGACTTGTCAAAATCTCTTGCCAAAACGTCTCATCTCGTGGGACCTGAAATTATCTCTCGCGGGAGTTGAAATTATCTCTGAGAAAGTCTTGTCCCAGGATTTCCTTTTATAATAGAAAGATAACTCTGAATTGGCATGGTGTGATAGTATGCATGAGTGTATCCTGCAATGGAATAGCAGTTATTTGAATTAATGGTGTGAATGGATGGATTCACAGTTAAGCAGTCTCAGTATAATATATACTGTATATATATAAACAGAAAAAAACTATATATATATATATATAGTCTGAGACCTGTGAAACCCTTTGAGACCCAATGCCAAAGCATGGATGACGCGTCTGTTGTCCCAAGACTTAAAAGCAGGTTCATGCTTTCCTCAGACTCTCTGGTTATTACAGGAGGTTTCTTCCGAATTTTGGTCATAGGGCTGTCCCTCTCACCGACTTCACAAAAGGCAGAAAGAATCACGGTATTGTCTGAACCAATGATTGTGACAGGGCCTTCTTGGACTTAAAGGCTGCTTTGTCCTCGTTCCTCGTACTGCACAAATCAGACTTTTCTAAGAAATTCATTCTACAGATGGATGAGAGTACTTTTGGGTTGGGGGCACTGCTTTCTCAATGTTTTGATGGGAGAGGAACACCCCATCACGATTCTAAGCTGGAAACTGCTTCCCAGGGAGTGCAATTACTCAACCATAGAGAAAGAATGTTTGGCAATTAAGTGGGCAATGGAGACCCTCTGCTACTACTTATGGCGGCGGCTGTTTACCCTGGTGACTGACTACACCCCACTCCAGTAGCTCTACAGGCAGAATGATCCAAGTCCAAAACAGAACTGAAGGCATGGTGTCAAAGATAGCATCTTTATTAGCTAGTGCAGGAAATTATATCATCGGGTTTGGAACCGGAAGTGATGTCATCGGAGGTCCCCACACACACTCACCCATCCCCCAAACACACACCCACCCCACCCTCTGGAACCAGAAGTGATGTCTTCATAGGTGCCGGAAAAGCAGAAATGACATCATCAGAGGCTCCAGAAACGGAAGTGATGTCATCATAGGCTCCGGAAAAGTGGAAGTGATGTCATCAGATGCGCCGGAACTGGCCTGCAAGGAACTGAGAAAGACAGTCAGTGCACCCTGCCCCTACTCGCACGTGTGTGACAAGGCCATACCTAAACCCATTGGGTTGGGTGGCCTGTACCGAGAGGTCTTGGGGTCGACAGAAAGCATTGGCATTGCCATGGAGAGTGCCCTTACGATGAACAAGCGAAAATTTCTATGGTTGTAGGTCAACAAACCACCTAGTGACCCACGGATTCAACTCATTGTGCAGGGTCATCCACTGTAAAGGAGCATGATCCATCACAAGAGTGAACTCACGGCCCAAGAGGTAGTACTAATAATCACCCATTTAATCTCCAGGGCTTCCCTTTCCACCGCCGCATACCTGGTCTCCCAATCCAACAGTTTCCAGCTCAGGTACATTACGGGGTGTTCAGCACCATCAATGCTTTGGCTCAGCACGGCACCCAAGCCTGTGTTCAAAGCATCCGTCTGGAGTATGAAAGGAAGAGAAAAATTAGGTGCTTTCAATATCGGAGCTGGCGTAAGGGCCTGTTTTAAGTCACAAAATGCAGTGTCAGTCTTATCAGTCCATACCACATTGTTAGGAGCCCTCTCCTTTGTTAAATCACTCAAGGGCACCGTTCTCTCTGAAAACTGAGGTACAAACCAGAGGTTATACCCAGTTAATCTGAGAAATGCTTGGACTTCCTGCTTAGTTCATGGACGGGGCCATTTTAATATGGCTTCTACCTTTGAACAGTGTGGTTTTGCAATACCCCGACCCACCAAGTAACCAAAATATTTAGCCTCTTTCAATCCAAAGAAACATTTCTTTGTATTGATTCAAAGCTCAGCTTCTCCTAGAGTTTGTAATACCGCTCTAACCTGCTGTACGTGTTCCTTCCATGTGCTGGAATAGATGACATCTAGTTAGGCAGCACTATACGCATTATGGGGTCGGAGCACTTTATCCACTAGACATTGAAAAGTTGCAGGAGCCCCATGTATACCGAATGGAATGACGCAATACTGCCAGTGTCCACTAGAGGTGCTAAATACGGTCGTGACCTTAGCGGAGTCCGTTAAAGGAATCTGCCAGTACCCCTTCATCATGTCAAGTGTGACCAAAAATTTTGCCTGACCTAGCTTTTTAAGGAGTTTGTCCAATCGTGGGATTGGATAAGCATCAAATTGGGAGTCTTGATTAAGACGACGGAAGTCATTGCAAAACCTCCAACTACTGTCAGGCTTACTAACCAAGATGACTGGTCTGGACCAGGGACAATAACTTTCCTCTATCACTCTTAGTTCCAGCAAATGCTTGATTTCCAGCTCCACTTCTGCTTTCTTTGCCTCGGAAAGCCAATAGGGTCACACTCGAATGATAACCCTGGGCTCTGTCACTATGTCGTGCGCAATCAGAGAGGTCCTTCCAGGTTTTTCACTCACTACCTCTGGGATGGATAGGATAGCTGTTTTGAGCTTCTGTTTCTGTCTGGAATTTAATTCCACTCCAAAATTAAGGATGTTTTCCTGAGCAAAAAATGAGCAGGGCTGAGTGGAGGAGGGATCGGGATCCATTTCCTTCCACGGCTTCAGCAAGTTCACATGATAAACTGGCTTGCTCGGTCGACGATTGGGTTGTTTCGCCAAATAATTGATGAGCCCTTTCCTTTCCTTAACTTCATAAGGGCCTTGCCAATGGGCTAGCAATTTAGAATGGGAGGTAGGGACCAAAACTATGACACTGTACCCCAGAAGGAATTCTCGGAAAGTTGTACCACAATCATAATATTGGGCCTGTGCTGCTTGCGCCTCCCTCCATGTGACTTTTTAAAATAGGTTGAATTTTCCCAAATCAAATCACGTAACTGCGCGATATGCTCTAATATATTGGTAGAGGGAAGAGCCTCTCTTTCCCCTCCTTCTTTCAAAATATCCAATAAATATCCAATATTCCCTGAGGTTTCCGTCCATATAATAATTCTAACGGCAAGAACCCTGTAGAGGCTTGTGGGACTTCCCGATAGGCAAAGAGCACAAGGGGGAGGAGCTGGTCTCAGTTCCTCCCGTCCCCACTGATCACCTTGCGAACCATTTGTTTGAGAGTCTGATTAAACCTCTCGACTAGACCGTCAGTTTGAGGTTGATGCACCACAGTCTTTAAGTGCTTTATTTTAAGTAACTTGGCAGTCTCCCTGAACATCTCTGAGGTAAAAGGCGTCCCTTTGTCCATAAGGACTCCCTTAGGGATGCCACACGCGCAAAGACCCCTACTAGTCCCCGTGCGATCGCTTTAGAGGTGGCTGAGTGCAAGGGAACAGCCTCTTTATATCAGGTAGTGTAATCCATGAGAACTAATATATATCTACAGTATGTCCTCGGGCTGAGGGCTCTAGGGGTCCTACTATATCACCCCCAATTCACTCAAAGAGGACATAAATCAGGGGAAGGGGAATGAGAAGAACTCAGTCCTTCCTAGGAATTTGCCGTAATTGACACTCCGGACAAGAGACGCAAAAACGGCAAACCTCCTCATTAATTCCCAGCCAGTAAAATCTGAGCTTAATACATTCTAAAGTCTTTTCAGTGCCCAAATGGCCTCCTAGGAGGTGGACGTGTGCCAATTCACAGACCTGCCACCGGTAGGTTCTTGGGATTAACAACAGCTTCCGCTTCTCCCCCTCATGCTCCAATACTCGCTATAATAGGTCATTTTCTATTACAAATTGAGGACCCTGTAGCATGGGCTGATGGGTGCATTAGCCATTGACAAGTACCACTGCATTTTTTGCAAATTTCAGAGAGTCGTCATTCCATTGCTCCCGCTTGAAAGAAGCCGGTGTCTCTCTAAATTGGAAGTGCATCTCGGAGAGAGGATCCGGTCTGACATCAAGGGGCGGGGAATCCTCCCATTCGTTAAGGCCCGGGTTGATGACGTATCTATGTGCAATGGTCCAGGATTCTCCCCCTCCACCTCTTGGACTTCCGTATCTCTCTCCGCCGGCTGATTACATGGTGTGGAGACAGCTTGAGTCGGGTTAATCCCGTCTATAACTAGGCCTACGTTTCTATCGGGAGTAGACAGTAGTAGACCGCATTTATTGTTAGACCAGTCCCGCCCTAGAATCACCGGAAAAGGTGGTTTAGGGACGACCACTACGGGGAATTTTTTCAGCAACCCTCTATGACTGATGAAACATAGTGCGGTTTTATATTTATGGATTTCCCTATTTATGCATGTTATACTGGTCTTTACTTTCATCCATTGTCGCAGTAATACATATCAGCAATCAACAATGGAAATGTTGCTGTCAGAATCCAGGGGTGCTTCCACTCGGAAACCCATTTACCACTACTACTTCTGTATGGGATATCATCAAGGGGTTTGTAAGTGCAGATAATCCTCCTCTCCTCTTCTACCTGCATCCCTTCTCGTTCCCAGGTAAGTTGCACGCCAACTGACCCAGGAACTTTGGAACAGGCTCTAGTTTATATGAAAGAGACCTAATTTGTGGGACGTAATCCCCATGGAGTCCACTAGAGGACTGTTCTGCTCTCCCAGATTGCTAGGCTGGCTTAGATGTTTCTATGAGCTGTATACTTTCCTCCATAGTGTTAAAGTCTCCCTAGACCAGCTGGATAAAATTCTTGGGAAGACTTTTCAGTATTACAAAGCAGGCTACCTGCTGTACTATTTGAAAGGTGGTTAGTTCAAATGGCTGCAGCCATTGTGCCACTTGTTCCCAGAGAGCAAAAGTTTGCTCCTGGGTCAACCTCTCTGGATCGAATTACCAAATTTTTATTTTTCTACCTGCTGGTCTGAGGATAGCCCATATTTATCTGGGATTTTGATCCCAATGGGCTGCTCAGCTCTCTCCTCCGAGTGAGTCCCCTTCATTTTCTTCCCAGGAACCACCCCACTTCTGTGTGTCTTCTTCCACACACTCCCTTTGGTTAAATACCAGCCTGGTTTTAGATTTTGGGAGTGGAGCCTGCACTGGGTCACTCCAGACCACTGGACAAACCCCCCACCCAGAAACTCTGCCCTGGTACTCTCCCACCTAGTTAGATTTCAGGTCCTGTCCCAGTTGCTTCTGAGAATCATAAATCCTGCTGACTACGCCACCGTCACAAGAATGAGTCAAAGACATCATGAAGGCAGCCACCCATATATTGTTTTCAAGGCTGCAAAATTGGGTTAAATTGAACAGAGATGTTCACAGATGCAAGTCCAAAATGAACTGAAGGCACATAGGGAAGGGGAACGAGAGGAGCTTGGTCCTTCCTAGGAATAACTGACACTCTGGACAGGAAACGCAAAAACGGCGAACCTCCTCAGTAAAATTGTAGCTTAATTCGCTCTAAAGTCTTTTCGGTGCCAAAATGGTCTCCTAGGAGGGGGGCAGGCACCAATTCACAGATGGTGTCGAAGATGGTGTCTTTATTAGCCATTGCAGGAAATGACGTCATCACGGTCAGAACCGGAAGTGACACCATTGGAGGCACTGGAAGTGGAAGTGACATTATCACAGGTGCTGGAACCAGAAGTGACGCCATCAGAGGCACCAAAAAAAGCAGAAGCGACGTCATCAGAGGTGCTGGAATCGGGCAGGATTTCCCGAGAATGGTCTGCAACGAAATGAGAAAGACAGTCAATGCACCCTGCCGCCCTCTGGTCTGGCATGGAATTACTATTACTCAGGCCCTTTAGCTGTCTCCTACTCACACATGTGTGCCAATATATATATCTATATAGATATATATATATATATATATATATATATATATATATATATATATATATATATATATATATGTATGCCAGAGGATCAACTCCTTAGTTCACCTAAGGTAAGTGGTAGCACCCCGGGTCAAGACAGGGTGCTGTTGCTAACAATCTTGTCTCATTTTTTCCTCACAGCCTTAACAAACTGTCTCTTGTGGGAAGCAGAGCCAAAGGAGCCCTACCACTTCCAGTCCAGCCAATATAAAGGGGAGCTGCTCCTAGAAGGTGGCATCTCAAGAGAGGGGTCACTAAAATGCAAGAAGGGCAACTTCATTATGGGATCTTGCCAAACCTTGCAGCACCACTGAGGACATGTTTTCTTTTAAAGCTTAATTTTCTTTTTGGGACAAAACATTAAATGGGTCTTTGTCACATGAACATGAATAAGGAGAATTTATGCAACAATTCAAAGGTAAGGACTAACAAAATGGCATCTGGAGAAAGATAATCACTAATTGCCACTTCCTTTTCACCCAGAACCTGAATAACGAAGCCTGTTGATATCACTTCTGCATGGGGCTTGAAGTAAGGAGCAAAAGCACCAAAAATCGCTGTTTACTCGCATACTGGATGAGAGAACACAGAACTCTAAGAGACAGGAAAAATAGCGTAGGCAGAGGCAGCACTTGACAAGCATTGTCCGCAACTGCATTTTTGTTTATTGGATTTTTTTTCTTCTTTTCATTGTTTACTCTATTTAATCGTGTTCTCCAATACTTTATTGTCACCTATATATATATATATATATATATATATATATATATATATATATATATATATATATATAGTAAGACTATATATGTAAAAATCACGACAATTTAGAATATAAACCAGTTTTTATGTGAGGTGCTTTTGAATGGCATTATTTTCAAGCATTTAAGCAAACCTCACACAACAATAAATATGAACAATTATTAATTTCATAAATATGTCTTATTAACCATTAAATAAATAAGCCATCTTAACTGGATTTGCACTTTGAAAAATGCAAAACATCTCCATAAAATGGACTGACATCCAGTATGGGGTGTTAGTTGCTTGTACCTGATGCAGTCAGGTTAGACCCTGTATATCATGGTTTAAAGTGTACATTTTGGATTTTTTAGTTGATGTGAGTCACAGCTGTGGCCTCTTTTTATATCCTTGTAAGAATTATCAACTCCCTTATCAGCAATAACACCTTATGTGTGGCAATACCTTAATTTCAAAGCATTACGATTTTCTCTTTTGGGAGTATGATTACTCTATGTTGTACATGTATTGAAACAAAATTATTCCCTTTGTTTTTTACTTTCTGTATTGTTATTTATTCCCTGTCTTTTCTCTCTCTCTCTCTCCCTCTCTCTCTCTCTCTCTCTCTCTCTCTTTCACAGCACACATAGCATCTTGTATTTATCCTTCCTAATTTCCAAATTACAGACTGAATATTTTTTGAAGCTGCTAGGATTTACTGTAACTAGAGTCAGGGAACAAGAGTGCTCCTCACAGCATGCATGGTCTACTCCTACTAGGCCCTGATCTTCAACGAAGCATACCGGGCAGATGATTGAAGAAGGACAAAGCATCTTTAGTGTGGCTTTCCCAGAGAGACCTTTCTGAAAAATGAAATGTGTGAATTACTAATAGAAAACTGCACAGATGAGTTACTTGTCTTCTGTCACTTTTAACTTATTTTAACAACGGCAAAACTATGAGCAGGCAACATTGAGACAGAAAAATGATCCTGCTTTAGATCAAAACATAAAGGAAAATTATTATTATAAACAGAAAAAATAATTTTAGTTAGCAATCATATGTGTGCCTTACTCAGTGATGTCTGAATTTGGCATTTAAGACATATTTTTCATTTATCGAAGGTGGTGATCCATTCAAGTGCATTCGTTTGCAGCATCATTAGGAGTTAAATGAATGCAGGTGGCACTGAGGCATTCATGGTTTTCCCCTTAATCATCAAGTATTCATGTCTGAAAAGTAGAACCTCTGAGAGGAGAGGTCAGGCTTAGCATCTCTGCTCAGGGAGTTCATTTTTATTCAGGTCACAAGCTCTGGGACCTGGAAAAGATAACACTGGCTGGTGCTGTTATGGTCACAGCATAATTTTTCATTCAGATAATTTGTTATTATATTAGATTTTATTATATCATACAGTCTTAGTCTTCACCATTTCTTCATAAAAGTGAAGTGATGCACAAAGAAATATATAATTTTAAGGTTAAAAGCAAATTCTGTTTTTGTTCAAATTTAGCTAAATTTCAAATACTTTAGTAAACAAATTCAAATTAATTTAATTAATTCTTCCATGGTCCTCTTCACTGAAAACACATTTAGAGGCTTGCAAATATTTACAATTATAAACTGGTTAAATAAATTATACAATTCTGGGATTTGGATGGCATGGTGGGGTGGTGGCTAGTGGTGCTGCTTCATAGATCCAGTGTCCCAAGTTCAAATCCCATTCCCAACGGTTCTCTGTGTAGACTGTAGAGTATGCACTCGCTCTGCCAGTAGGGATTTTCTTCTGCGTAGTACAGATTTCTCCCAAATCTCCAGTTGGTGTAAAACAACCCCTTGTGAGTACATCTGTGAAAGTAACGCATAGAAGCAGGACTGCTGGTGGTGATGGGAAGAATGAACAAAGAGTGATAGGACTAACAATTCTTGAAAAACACTAAAAAAATTTAATGATGTTGTTTATTTTTTATTTTTAATCTTTATTAATTTAATTTCAAGAAAGTAACAGAATATACAGTCCAGCAGATAACATTTGCAGAGCGTATGCAACAACAAATAACTTTAAAGTCAATCTAGAAAAATACCAGGAAATGTTAAAAGAAAACAGAAAAAGAGACAAAACCAACAAAACAAGAATTTAAACCCCACCCAAGCTGTGTTTTAAAAGAATTTTGGACAGGACCTCTAAGTAAAAAAATATATATTTTTTTTCAATTTCAAATAGTACATAATGTCAGTTACCCATTGACTTATTATATAGAGGAGCAACAGGTAAAAGCTTCTCTGCCTTGAAGTACACCTGAATTAGTTCCATATTCTCCGTAATTGGTGGATTATTGGTATGATGACAAAAGTTAGCATTTACAGGGCTACAAAGCAGGGTTTCCTGCTTCAGTCAGCATTTTCCCCCTGGCTATGGTTCAAAGTTGCATTGTGGGTCTGTTTTGTCTAACTTTATTTCAGCTATTTGTATTAATGTTTATTTTAAGTATTATGTATGTTTTTCTGTTTGTATGCTGGAAAAGGGGAAAGGTCTTAGTTATGTCCCTTGTGCTTTGTAGGTGGTCCCACAAGGGGAGGGGCCACCTGCCCATCACAGCCAGGAACGGCCCTCCACCCTATTTAAGGGAGGGGCATCACATAGTTCCCGGTGGTCCATTAAATGCATTAGAGAGAGGAGAGTTCTTGTGATTATCTGTGCTTTTCTTATTGCTTATTGAATTTCTGGATTTCTAACCTATGCTTTGTTTCTTGACTATGATTTTTGGATTCTGTATTGGTACTGTGTTAGTCATTTTCTGAACCTCTTCTCTACTTTGACTACAGTTTTTGGATATTGTATTGGGACTCTGTTTTCTGTGTTTAGTCCAGGGGTGGGCAGATTCAGTCCTGGAGGGCCGCAGTGGTTGCAGGTTTTTGTTCCAACCCAGTTGCTTAATTAAAAACCAATCCTTGTCAATTATTTAATTGCATGGCTTGCTAGTGCTTTAACTCTGCCATGTCAGGTCATTCTCATATCGTAGATTTATTTTCCTTTCTAAGGATATCATCCAAATGATTTGAAGTCTAAAACAGATGAGTAATTCTCAGTGCTTCACCTTTTTCTCTTCACTTTCCTTCCAAGTATTTAATTAAACCAAATAGTGTGTGATAAATACACACAGGTGTAAATGGAAACAAGCTAAATGGAGAAATGCTGGTCTCTTTTGTCATTTGCATGTTATTGCTAATTAGGAGCAATTAAAAACCAAGAATACAGCTGTTTAAGACTAAAATAAGCAATAAGGGTTCAAAATCTTAACGAGCGAGACAACTAAAGTGAAGCTGAAGTGTTACTTGAGCAATAAGGGCTTCTTATTAAGCAATTGGGTTGGAGCAAAAACCTGCAGCCACTGCGGCCCTCCAGGACTGAATCTGCCCACCCCTGGTTTAGTCTTGCCTTTCAGGCAATTCTTCATGCTCTTCTGAACTTTGTGCCTGTACAGGTTTTGTAAAAAAAAAACTTTTATTTTTATCAAGCGTTGTTTTGGCTCTTTGGTTTCTAGACAGGGTATTTTGATGGTGTTTTCACCCTCTAGTGGGTAATTTGGGAATTGTTTTTAGCAGCTGTGCTTTCGGGACTCAAGCAGTTTACGACACAGGGCATATAAAGTAGAGCAACAATTAATTTCCATTGCTAACCAGTCTGGTGTATATTCCTCAATTTGTGCCAATTTCCAGGTTTTTATAGCTTGTATATTTGTCGTCCAGTAATAAAATTCTGCTTCTGGTCTTTGTAGAATCGTCTTTTGAATGTGTGGACATCTTGAATTTTAGATAAATAAGGTTATAATTGAGTGTAGTTTATTAAAGAGTGATTTATTGTTGTATAATAGGATGTTGAAAAAAAAATAGAAGCTTAGGGAAGATGTTCCTCTGAACAGTATTGATTCTTCATGCTAAGGTGAGATGGAGAGTACACCATCTGTAGACCATATCTTGTTTATTTTTTTCATGTTGTTACCAAAATAGTTTTGAAAATGATCTTTATATTTAATTATGTGTAACCAAATGTATTTAGACTGTTTTGATAGAATGAACAGATAGATGTCCAGTCTGGCATGGTGTGTTATAGAGTTCTCTGGAAAAAGCACACTTTTCTATTCATATTCATTTTGAGTCCAGATGCCCCTTAAAATTCTTAAAGGCTCTGTTTAGGCTAGTGGACCTAATATGATTGTTTCATTGCCCAAGTAGTTGATAGAAGACAGTGAAAGTTCATGTTCAATATTTAAAAAGAACTAGAACTGGATGAAATATACAATATGTGACCAGGAGAAATCACCAATGAAAGAAACAAACAGGTTTTGTTCCACACTATAGAACATTAAAGAATGGGAGCAATTTAAAAAAATAATGAGAGCAGAGCAAATTCTGCAAAAGAACAAGACCAACGAGCAGGGCAAAGCTGGTGAGGCTGAGACAGGAGGAGATTTTTGCTCACAGGTAAGTTCATCCATAAAGTTTCAAGGCTGAATTCAAAAAGATGTCACCAAGAGCCTTACTAATCTGGCAGAAGCTACAACACATCAGAGTAGAGTGCTCATTGGTTTAACCAGAGACTGTGTAACTAAAGGACTGGCTTTGATTGGGAACCATTTTACAAATCTTTCAAAGATGCACTCTGAGCTATAGCATTTCTATCTGGATGATCAATCATTTTGACTGACAGTATAAACACATTATTAGCTTAAAATTACTAAGATGGTATGAAAGGAGTACAGTGTTTTATCCAGCAATACTAGATCTTCAAGATGATTGTTCACCATTCAATCTTACGTTATTTGGGTTTACTGCAAAATAAATTTATATAATTGTGAATACTAATTGAAATTACAAATGGCATTTCTGATTTCTGTTAGCTGTTGTTTTATTAATTTTAAAACAGTCTACCTGTATATTTGAACATCTTAATAATGTTATTATATTTATTTATTTTATATTGCTTTCAATCCATTATGAAATAAGTTGTTCTTTTACTGAGATTGTGAGTAAACGACAGGGAATAACAGGGAATGAATGGAAGTAGGATAATACACAGTTTGCAATTTAAGATCACAAAAGCTGTGGTCTTTAATGAATCCTGCAGATATATTTTTTTCAGTATTCTGGTAAAACACTAAACAACCACCCCTAACTTTAAAGTGGAGACCATTGTTCATAAAGCTTCTTAGCAGGATGGGTAAGCATAGGCATAATACATCCATCCATTATCCAACCCGCTGAATCCGAACACAGGGTCACGGGGGTCTGCTGGAGCCAATCCCAGCCAACACAGGGCACAAGGCAGGAACCAATCCTGGGCAGGGTGCCAACCCACCGCAGGACACACACAAACACACCCACACACCAAGCACACACTAGGGCCAATTTAGAATCACCAATCCAGCATGTCTTTGGACTGTGGGAGGAAACCGGAGCGCCCGGAGGAAACCCACGCAGACACGGGGAGAACATGCAAACTCCACGCAGGGAGGACCCGGGAAGCGAACCCAGGTCCCCAGATGTCCCAACTGCGAGGCAGCAGCGCTACCCACTGCTCCACCGTGCCGCCCTAGGCATAATACAAGGATTACAAAATACATATACCGTGTATCCATTGAAAACAAGTTAAAAAAAACAAGTTACAACAGACACAGAATGCAGAGCTAAAGGTCCTACTTCAGCTCATGATACAAGATTTGTAGTCCTTTAAGTGCATGGTCAAAGAAATCACTGAAATGACATCCCAGCTAGCTGACTAGGAGAATGTGTGCTGAGAACTATGTGCTGTTTCTTTCATTTCCATTGTAAACTGACCAATCAGGAAGAGACAGAAGAACAAAGAAGAAGAACAAATTTCTCAAGATATGGCAAAAGAATCATTCACTGTATCATATTTCTTCTGAGAAATATAATGATTGGCTAATCAAAGATGAAATAGTGAAAAATATTTTCCTCATAGTTCATCTGAACTTTTTTACACTTTAGCATAAGTAACACACTCCATTAGTTATAAGATACAAGCTAATCAAACAAATCCTGATAGCGAGCTTCCATAAATTTAGCCCACTGTATAAACAGTGATAGAGTGAAATGTCACATTCTTCAGAGTCAAATTGCATGAATGCTATTAGTTGCACCCATTGGTCTTGCCACCCAGTCTCATGTGAGATTGTTCAAAAGGCCTTCAACCTTTCATGAACCTATAAAAGCACATAGTGTATGCCTGCCTTTGATTGGCTAGCAGTACAAAATGAGTCATTAAGTGTAAGAGGGCACTTGAATTGTCAATGTCGTAACACGTGAGAAAAATCCCATAATGTGAACCTACCCTAAGTGACCAGGAACTTGAGAAGATTGGATCAACAGAGTAACCATTCTACAATAAATGTGTACTGCAATAGAATAAAGAAAAAAAAACACAAAGAGACAGCAGTATAGGCAAAACCCAACTGCCTTTTTAAGGCATCAGGACCTGGATCGAAAAGTTAAATTGTAGCAAAAATAAAAACCATAAGATCAAGAAAATCAAAATGCTAGACAAAACATTTAGTCAAAAAATGCTCTCTCTAATTCTTAAACAGAAAATCACTAGAATAGGCAAAAGCACTGGAAACGACTAGCAACTGTGTCAAATGCAAATTAGCATTACACCAATAATGCCACATTACGTGACTTAAGGGGCACAACCCCAGAAACTACAAATTGCATGGCACTAGGACCACAAAATGGTGGCAACCATGTAAAACTAAGTGGCATCAAAGTAACACAAAAACAGATCATGTAAGATTTAACATATGATTATGGGGACAGTAACTTACAATTAATCACCATACGAGAAGATTCCCCAATAATCAAAACCTTTCAAATGATCAAATAACCCTGAAATAAAAATTTATACAAAATAGCAAAAATCATTTCAGTCTAAGTTACAGCAAAATGGTGTTACCACTAATTAAAACATTGCCACTCTCTTCCTTACATTTATTGCCATTTTTCTGCTGTCCTTCTGCCAATACTACTGCTGCAGCTGAAAATCCATGGACATGTGATGAAGATGTCTGGTATCACTGACTTGTGAATGGGTAATCCTTCTCAGTTATACGGGTTTTCATTTAAAAAAAGTAATTTTCAATCCACTTCATCAGTCAGTTTGTCTCTTCCACCATTAATGGAGTTGTTCGGACTTACTTGATACAATATATATTCTTGTTATGTGTGGAAATGGTTAGCAACGATGGCTTACAACTCCAGAGTACTTGGTTCAAATCCTACCTGGCCCATTGTCTGTATGAAATTTGCATGTATTCCCTGTGTCAATGGCGTCTTTCTCCCTTGGTCTGATTTTTTCTATACTTCAAAGATGAAAATGTTTCATTAAGTGGGAACTCTTAAATTGGCTCTGCATGAGAGAGTGTACCTTTTGGTGGACGAGTTCCTATCTTATCCTCTGTACTGATGTCTCTGGTCCCCTACACAACTGAAATAGAATTAGGAAGGTTCAGATAATGAAGGAAGGAATTGTTTACCTTATAGTTATTAACTTTTCATGGTTGCCTAATTGTTCAATTTATATGTAACATCGTGCAGATTTATTTTGTGAGGACTGGGTGCCTTTTATTCATATTATAAATAATGTCAGGGTTCTTTTTTGCTTTTGTGCTGCAATGATTAAAGTCAACGTGACATAAAATGTATAAAATATTAAGCATTCACAGCATCTTGCCTTTCATCTTGGTGTCTCACTATGTAGAATTAGTGTCAAATCAGTGAGCACATTTTCAGACACATCCCTCCATTCATCAAGTTAAATAGAGCAAACACTAATGGATAAACAAGTTTATGATTAACTACATGACAGTTTTGATGTCTGAGGTTCATTGACAGAGCAGTGTAGATCATAGTTTATTCAAGTAAAAGATAAAGGTATAGAAAACAGATTTTTCAATTTGGATCTTCTCAACATACAAAAATACTCAACAATATATTAATGAATGGCTTGATGAATAGCAAAAGTCTTCTAAATGTGAGCTAGGAAACTTCATCCCATAAGAATGACATATATTATACACTCAACATGCCATATTCATTTACAGAGATAGATAGATAGATAGATAGATAGATAGATAGATAGATAGATAGATAGATAGATAGATAGATAGATAGATAGAGCATATTCACTTTTATACTTTGCCTGTTTTACTATGAATTTCTTTGCTGCAGTATAAAAACAATAATGTTGCCTTCAGAAAGACACAGTATGATCCCAGCTGTGAAAACAGCGTGATCAGAGCATACAGGCTGATAATAAGACTGTGCATTGAAGAAATTGTCAGAGCAAACTTAATTGACAATTTCTAAATGACTCCATCTCCTGTTCTTATTCAAGTTCTGCATTGATTTTCCATGAATATAGCTGAATTTAAAGCATCCACACTGCTTATATAATGAGGATGATTTCAGCTGTTCAGTACAATAGATGTGTGCGGAATAGTGTCATTGGGCTCATGGTCAGCTCAAGCACTACTTCAAGGCCCTATTAAAGAAGAAAACAGCCCTTATCTTGCAGCTGAAGATGAGTCTTAGTTGAATTAAATGTAGATTTAAAAAATATGTATATAGAGTTTTCAAAAATGAACAGCTCCTTTGTTCTGGTTTCAAATCCGGACTCAGACAGCAACTGTGTGGAATATGCATGATTTCACCAGGCCCGGCCTTAGGCATAGGCGAAGTAGGCGACCGCCTAGGGCCCCGGCGTCCGGGGGGCCCCGGATCGACTCCTTGGTCTAATTTTCACGCATTTCACAGAGCTTCCAGGGGGCCCCTGGACCCCCCTTTCGCCTAGGGCCCCATAATACCTAAGACTGGGCCTGATTTCACTATATTTGTATGTTTTTATTTTCTCTATCTTTCCGGTTATATTCAAGTGACATGCAGTTTAGGCAGATTGCCACAGTATAAGGGAGTGTATGTGTGTGAATGTGCCCTGAAATTAGATGGTAACTATACAGGACTAGCCTTCACTTGCAACTACAGTAGTGTGTCTGATAATGGTTAGTGTTAAAATATATTAATTTCAATTTCAGTGTATTTATACAAGCCACACTTTCACCACCAAGAGTAACAAGACTCAGGTCCCAATCCGGGTGGTTTGTCGTGTGGTGGGTGCGGCAATGTGCTTTCAGCGCATGCTCACGACCCTCTGAGAAGAAAAGTGTGTCAGTGTAGCAAAGTTCAGCAGAAAGATATCAAATTGTCAATGCCCAAAGTAATAACCAAAGCTAAAGTCTCAAAATGAAATGAAAACAAGTTTTAAAATCCCCAGCTTTCCTTGTAACATGTTATTTTTTTCATTGGTAAGATTCTTTCCTTTCTGAAATATGTCTAGTAAACTGCACCATCATCTTTCGTAGGGGCAATGTGATGATATCACAGGTCACAAGCCATGCCACCAAAAATGGGGGTTGTTGCTCTAAAAACTATACCTATTAAATATGACTTAATAATTTGCAATAATTCAGCCCCTCATAAATGTTTATGTATTTTAGAAGCTGTTATAAAGTAAGTAAAAAATGCATTTTACTTGCATGCTTTACAAATAATTAGAACATGTACTTATTTTTTTTTTACTTAATTGACTCAACATCAATTCAATTGTAGATAATAACTTTAAATGCTGCTGAAGTTTCAAGCCAAAATACACACAATGTATTTTGTCTAATTCAGAAACAATTTTTAATCCTGACTAGTTTGTGTTATGAACAATTAAATGCATGTGATTTAACTGACCGCTAACTTACAATCAAATGCTAAATTATAAACATTCACTCAGCACAGATAAGCTCAAATACAAAGCAAGAATATCTCAACACTGGCCAGGGCTAGCTACTTCAAGTTCCATACCTTAACAGGGACTAGAAGCCATTCCTCTCACAAGTCGTCCTTGCTGGGATTCACTTACATGTCAATTTGTCTTTAGAAGGGAAACACACTTCAGACTACGCTAGCAAAAGCCAGAAACGGCATCCTAATCGCAACCTTTGAGAGAGCTACACAGTCTAACACAAGCCAAGGTCTAATCACTGCCCCTGATACTACAATAAATGGACACAGTTCATTTTATTAACAATCATCAGTCATTGCTAAATGTCAGTAAACAACAGGACAACTTCAACAAAACAATACTCAGACTACTTCAGTCATTATTTATGTATATTTCAAGGAGAAACCAAGTGTAAATGTTAGATATGAAAACATTCAATCTAATCAATTCAAATCAGGGTCACACAGCAAGCTTCGTATCAGGTGGCTATGGCTTTGGTTGTTGCAGTCTTTGTTTTCTTAAACCAGTTATGATGCTTGGGAGCAATGGGGCAGTCTGTAGGTGGCAAAGTCTGACTGAGTTGCCATTCCTTTTGGCAGTTGCTCCTCTCTCTATCTCTCCCCTAATCTCCTTCCTGCTGGCAGTTATGATGTCTCTCTGGCAGTGCCTTTTATAGTGTTTTGAATTTATAGTGTCTTGCTGAATGCCCCTTTTCACAACAAAACCCTGCCTTATGTAAGATATTTCATCAGTTAAAGTTTGGGACAACCAATAAGTTCCCATGGTCTGGCTGATTGTTGATTAAGATACTTTTGGCTAGACACTAAACATGTTCCTCTTAAAGCCTCCATTTTACATATTCCTACAAGCATACACACACTGGTCACTAAACTTAAACATATTGTGATGCGTGAGTCACTGTCTTATACCCCAAAAACAGGAGGCTGAGCCACAAACTTCAAAATGATCAGCTTTATTAACAACCTCAAACAAGAACAGCAAGCATTTTTATTGAGGTGGGACCTACAACTCTATAACACACAAGCACAGCAAGCAAGCAGAGCACAGTCATTCCACCTCAGCTCCCTCCTTCAGTCAAGGTACTGATAATCCTCATCCTCAGGTTGATCCTGCGGCTGCACATCTGGAATTGGGATCGGATTGTCCTAAAGGAGCGGAGACAAAGAGAAAGTGGGCCAGGTCATCGCCCGAATTAAAATACCTACCCGTATTGGCAATCGGCTCGTGGCCGACATACGGTCTGTGCAGAGAGCTGTGAGCAAACGCTTTGTTGTAGTGATGAGTATGGCTGACGGACGCTCTACTGTGTGATGGGGCCAAAAAGATGCTGTTGTAGCAGGAAGCGTAGCGTCACAATATACATTCTAATAAACAATGACATTCTTTAACAATTTATACTTACTTTCCCTTTTTCAATTATTTTTCCTTTTCTATTTTGCATACACCCCAGAATTTTATCTACTTCCAAAATTTGACAGTCTTAGAGCACTACCTCATAAATATTAATGATCTAATGAGGTCACGTGTACCTCCCTGCCATTTCAGTTACAGAACATTTCCTACATGAGCCCACAAGTTAAGAGTCATTATCTAAATAATTCTAAAATAAAAACATACTGAAATGAAACACACAATTCAAATATTACGTGTCGTATTTAGATAGATAGATAGATAGATAGATAGATAGATAGATAGATAGATAGATAGATAGATAGATAGATAGATAGATAGATAGATAGATACTTTATTAATCCCAAGGGGAAATTCACATACTCCAGCAGCAGCATACCGATACAAAAAACAATAAAGAGTAATAAAAATGCAGGTAAAAACAGACAATAACTTTGAATAATGTTAACGTTAGCAGTCTGTCACTGAAGCTGCTCTTCTGTCTGGAGATGATCCTGTTTAGTGGATGTAGTGGATTCTCCATAATTGATAGGAGCCTGCTGAGCGCCCGTCGCTCTGCCACAGATGTCAAGCTGTCCAGCTCCATGCCAACAATAGAGCCTTCCTTCCTCACCAGTTAGTCCAAGCGTGTGGAGTCCTTATTCTTAATGCTGCCTCCCCAGCACACCACCGCGTAGAAGATGGCACTCGCCACAACCGTCTGATAGAACATCTGCAGCATCTTATTGCAGATGTTGAAGGACGCCAGCCTTCTAAGGAAGTATAACCGGCTCTGTCCTTTCTTACACAGAGCATCAGTATTGGCAGTCCAGTCTAATTTATCATCCAGCTGCACTCCCAGGTATTTATAGGTCTGCACCCTCTGCACACAGTCACCTCTGATGATCACAGGGTCCATGAGGGGTCTGGGCCTCCTAAAATCCACCACCAGCTCCTTGGTTTTGCTGGTGTTCAGGTGTAGGTGGTTTGAGTCGCACCATTTAACAAAGTCCTTGATTAGGTTCCTATACTCCTCCCCCTGCCCACTCCTGATGCAGTCCATGATAGCAGTGTCGTCAGTGAACTTTTGCACGTGGCAGGACTCCGTGTTGTATTGGAAGTCTGGTGTATATAGGGTGAACAGGACCGGAGAAAGTACAGTCCCCTGCAGCGCTCCTGTGTTGCTGACCACAATGTCAGATGTGCAGTTCCCAAGACGCACATACTGAGGTCTGTTTGTAAGATAGTCCATGATCCAGATAGTCCACGATCCATGCTACCAGGTATGAATCTACTCCCATCTCTGTCAGCTTGTTCCTAAGGAGCAGAGGTTGGATTGTGTTGAAGGCGCTAGAGAAGTCTAGAAACATAATTCTTACAGCACCACTGCCTCTGTCCAAGTGGGAGAGTGATCGGGGTAGCATATAGATGATGGCATCCTCTGCTCCCACCTTCTCCTGATATGCGAACTGCAGAGGGTCGAGGGCGTGTTGAACCTGTGGCCTCAGGTGGTGAAGCAGCAGCTGCTCCATTGACTTCATCACATGTGACATCAGAGCAACAGGCCAGAAGTCATTCAGCTCACTAGGACGTGATACCTTTGGGACTGGGGTGATACAAGATGTTTTCCAAAGCCTCGGGACTCTCCCCTGTTCCAGGCTCAGGTTGAAGATGCGCTGTAGAGGACCCCCCAGCTCCAATGCACAGACCTTCAGCAGTCGTGGCGATACTCCATCTGGACCCGCTGCTTTGCTGGCACGAAGTCTCCTCAGCTCTCTGCTCACTTGCGCTGTTGTAATTGTAGGTGGGGATGTCTCTCCTATGCTGGTATCAGCAGAAGGATGGGTGGAGGGTGCAGTACTCCGAGGTGAGAGTGAGAGTGGGTTAGGGTGGTCAAACCTGTTAAAGAAGTTGTTCATTTGGTTTGCTCTCTTCACGTCTCTCTCGATGGTGGCACCCCTCTTCGAGCTGCAGCCAGTGATGATCTTCATCCCATCCCACAATTCCTTCATGCTGTTATTCTGCAACTTCTGCTCCAGCTTTCTCCTGTACTGCTCCTTCACCGCCCTGAGCTGGACTCTAAGTTCCTTCTGCACACGCTTGAGCTCATGCTGATCACCACCTTTAAAAGCCCTTTTCTTCTGGTTCAAAAGGCCCTTGATGTCACTTGTAATCCATGGCTTGTTGTTAGCATAGCAGCGTACTGTTCTTAGTGGAACTACAATGTCCATACAGAAGTTGATGTAGTCAGTAGTGCAGTCAACAACCTCCTCAATGTTCTCACTATGTGATCCCAGCAGGATATCCCAGTCTGTAGTTTCAAAGCATTCTCTCAGAGCCTTCTCTGCCTCAGGGGACCACTTCCTGAATGAGCGTGTGGTTGTAGGTAGGACCCTTACTCTTGGTTTGTAGTGAGGCTGAAGCAGAACCAGGTTATGATCTGCTTTCCCAAGCGCAGGCAGCGGGGTGGCGCTGTATGCGTCTTTAACGTTTACATACAGTAAGTCAATAGTCTTATTTCCCCAGGTGTTACAGTCCACATACTGGGAGAATGCAGGCAATGTTTTGTCCAGCGTCACATGGTTAAAATCTCCAGAGATTAGCACAAGTGCCTCAGGGTGCTGCGTTTGTAATTTAGCAACAGTAGAATGAATGATGTCACTCGCTATCTCCACGTCCGCCCAAGGAGGGATGTAAACAATAACAACAATGACGTGTCCAAACTCTCTGGGCAAGTAATAGGGACGCAAACTTACGGCCAACAGTTCGATGTCCCTGCAGCAAGTGGAGACTTTGACTTTAACATGTCCAGAGTTACACCACCGTGTATTGACATAGAGAGCTAGACCTCCACCTTTGTACTTGCATCTCTGTCCGCTCTAACTGTGCTAAACTCGGGTAGGTCCACGTTAGCATCTGGGATGGTGGTAGTTAGCCACGTTTCGCAAAAGCACAATAAACTGCATTCTCTGTAGGTTCTGACATTTTTCACCAGCGCAGCCAGTTTGTCGATCTTTTTTGATATTGAGTTCACATTTCCCAGAATCACAGAAGGCACCGAAGGCTTAAAACGCCACTTTCTCGCAAGCCGCTTCATTTTTAGCTTAGTGCCAGCTCTGCTGCCAGGATACCGCCTTCTTACCTCGTCGGGTAAATAGGGAGCCACACCGGCACTGGCATTTGTTTTCAGCGCTTGAAGTTGAGTACTTGACTAGACGAGTCTCGGCGTGTGAAAATCCATGCCGATGTTGTAAAAGTAAATGTGTCCAGGGAACGAATCCACATAAAATAAAGTGACAGGAGTGATCAATAAAAAAGAGAAAAATAAAAGTAGAAAAATAAAAGTAGAAAAATAAAGTTGTACACGGAGCTGCTGAAAAGGCTGCCACTCTCGGCGGCGCCTGAGTCAGGCAATCCAAAATATATTTAGCATACTTTAAACACAATTTTCCAACAACATTAGACTTATCTTCAGTATAAAGTACAGCATACACACATACTGTTAGACACAATTGCTGAGAATATGCATTTTCGTAGCCAAACAACTCCATTCTTTCTAGTTATGTCATACACTCCTTGTGCAGGTCATTGATTTCTGCATGCATGCATTATTGGTTATACACTGTTAAGTTTCATAGATGCAACCTTACTATGCATGTGCATGATCTATACTTTGTATGCAGGATATGGGTGTTGCTGATGTACTTGTCTACAGCTTGACCTACAAATGTTTGTGGTGTGGAGAAAAATTAGGCAAGATACAATAAAGTGTTGGGGTCTCCTGGATATCCCTGTTTATTAGCAGCAATGGTAATAACAAAAAGGGCAAGAAATACCAAAAAAAAATGCAGTGGAACTTTAAAGGGTCATTCACAGGCTTTGAGATTTTGTGCTTCTGCAGGCTAGTGTGGCTCCAGCAGTCACAGGTCCAAAAATTAGCATGTAGGAATTCTGGGGGATCCCGGAAGGAGTGTCACTGGCATTCATGGTGCTCAATTCTTGAGGTTCTACGTAACTTGTCCTTGTTAATTTTTCCTATTTGGAGCCCTCACCTTACTTCCACAGTGCACGTGACACTGGTCAGTATGCATATACAGTAGATTCGATGTATAAAAGATAAAACCAGTATCTGAAGACATTTCAAACAGTCACTTAGAAAAAAAATAAACTGTTACACTTGAGTTTTTGGAATCTGTGGTATAATGGAGCAGTGGCTGAAATGGCTGCATGAGAGATCTGAGGCCTGGGTTTGAACCCCAGGTCAAGGAGTTCTTGTGTGGATTTTGTACATTCTCATTGTGCATCCTAGATAATCCTGTTTTCCTTTAACATCCCAAGACATAACAAAATGATGTTTCGGCCAATATTTTAATAGTATAGTGCCATAATTTATTAATAAATAGGTATTGCTGGGGGACATTTCAGTTTGTCATCTCTTCTACCCATTAACATAAAAATGTTTCTTAATGTGTACCAATTACATAGTTAGCAATTTGTAAAGTTTGTCTTTGAATTCACCTGAGAACCTGTCACAGCACACTGTGACTTCTGTCATCAAGAGCACTTTACAAAAATAAACTGAATTGCCTCGCAGTTAGGAGACCCGGGTTCGCTTCCTGGGTCCTCCCTGCGTGGAGTTTGCATGTTCTCCCCGTGTCTACGTGAGTTTCCTCTGGGTGCTCCGATTTCCTCCCACAGTCCAAAGACATGCAGGTTAGGTGCATTGGCAATCCTAATTGTCCTTAGTGTGTGCTTGGTGTGTGGGTGTGTGCCCTGCAGTGGGCTGGCACCCGGCCCAGGGTTTGTTCCTGCCTTCTACCCTGTGCTGGCTGGGATTGGCTCCAGCAGACCCCCGTGACCCTGTAGTTAGGATAGAGCGGGTTGGATAATGGATGGATGGATGGATTAAATAAATTAAATGTATTTATTAATCTATTAATACAAAATACAATTTAGAATAATAAAAAATAATTAAACAATGTTAAGCTGATCTGAGGTTGAATAGACTTTTGGTAATTGCACATACAAGCTGCTTTTCCTTACTACTATAGCCACAATAAATTTACTTAATTTTTGTGCAAATATTTCTTATTTTAACCTATAATGTGGTTCAATGATTTGCTCAGACATGAGCAAGTTCTATTTATCCTTTTCAACCACGAGAGAGGTAAATACTACTACTAGTAATAATAATAAAAATAATAATAATAATGCTTGCTTACGTCAGGAACATTTGAAAGCATTGCAGCAAAAATGTTTCCCAAATCACAGATATGACTTGTGTGGTTAACCATATAAAAGCTCAAATATAGAATGCATTTATAATAACCGAATAATAAGCAGCAGTTACGAAAATATAAGAATAAGAAATGCTTACATTTCAAAGAGTTTAAATAATAATATGTATTGTAACTAGTAATTCACTCCAGACATCATAAAGATTTGGGGCAGCCACCCATATATTATATCTTGGTCACGAAAGTTTTTAAATAATTGAACAGAGATTTTCACAAGACCGAATCCAAAACAGAACTGCAAGACTGGAGGTAAGCTGGCGGCTTTAAAGGCCCATAGAGGAAGTGACGTCATCGGGACCAGAATTGGAAGTGACGTCATCCAAGGTACTGGAACCTCGTGAGATTTCCCAGGAATTATCTTTAAGGAACATCCTGCTGCCCCCGGTCTGATGTGTTATTACAATTACTCAAGCCCTTTAGCTGCCTCCTATTCGCACGTGTGTGACAGTATGTATGTGTATACAGTGGACTCCATTCCATTACTAAATCTATTCTACCATAAATAAATAATTCAAAAATATGATTTTTGTAACAAAAATGACAAAGAGATTATGTATCTTTGGGGCACCTGAAGGCCAACCCCCTATATTATAAAGAAAACACAGGTATTGATGCATCAAAAGAAAAGGAAAGAAAAAATGTCACATAGACATGAGTCTCCGAAATAGACTGCTCAAAATGGTGGAGCTTCTGGTATTATTGGCTTCTGGCAGGAAGAGGCACACTCAAAACACAAGTGGAATGTCTAGTTGTCATCTGACGATAAATTGATTCCCTATCTGTATCCTGTATCTGTAGACCCAACAAAACATCATCATCAAACTTCATTTTCATTACAGTGCAACTTAAATGTTTGACATATGATTCAATTTGAGGAGTTAACAGACAGACCGGTGCCATATTCCACTTGTTTTCTAAAAAGTAGCTTAATTTAAAGGTTTACTCCAAAGCCGGCTTTGAAATGAACAAGGCCAAGTATTTCTGATTTCCTACAAGAAACTGAATTTAAGTCTCTGCTCTCCATAGTGAAAGTAAATTGTGATTGGCCAATTACCCAGCCCATTACTCCAATAATTGTAAGCTTTCTTTTACTCAGTGGGGTATTATCAATTATTTATAATAGCCCATAATGTTGTTCTATAGACTTCAGATGTGTTAAAGTACTTTATGATGGATCCATATTCTGTTTAGGCCATTAAAATTCTCTATTTCTTCTGTCTCTCATTCTACAGACAGACTCTCTGAAATACATCTGAAGGTTTAATTGGGTCAGACAAACGATTTAGCCAAGCACATTGAAAACTAATCGGCAGAAAGAAATGTCATCCAGACACAACGGAATGAGAAACACTATGTGATGAGATGGCTGAAGAATCAGGTCTCTAATTATGGACTGTTTTTGCAAGATCAAATTCTGTGTCTGGGTCATTTTGTAACCAATGAGCATGTAGCATATTTTATATGAGCTCAAAGTGAAAATGTCATTCTGAAACATCTGTTGTAATGACCACGTAGAGAGCAGCCATGAAAGTAACAGTATAAATTATCTACTGCTGCTACTAGTATTATTACAAGTGTATGTTTCATAATGCCAGCTTAAATTCTTTGTCTTACATCTACTCTCTTTTTTGCCTTGTACCACTTTATTCTGGGCTGAAGATTTCTGAAGAGTACTACCATGGTATAAGCAATCCATCCTGTGATGAAAAATGACATCTAACAATAATGCAGTGCAGCTCTGCTTGGTAAATGCACTGGGATGGTGTTCACTATAGGCAGGGCTCATATAGCATAAAGAAGGTTTGTTTCTTTGTAGACACCTGGTTTTAACTTTCTGGTTGTTGTTATGATATACACGTTTAGATCTTCAAATGCAATTAAACAGATCTTTGCACTTATTTTGTTTTATCTACAAGTGCCAGAGGTTCTTTGTGAATGGGAAAACAAGTACATACAGTGAGAAAATAATAAAATGACAAACAAAAGGTAGAGAGGAGTCCGTCAAGCTTATTTGTGAGGCCGATAGCTAAGCTGTCCCAATATTTCATCCAAAAACATCTTAAAGGTTGTCAAGGTTTCTGTATGACTCAGTAGTTTTTTTCTAGATTCCCACAACGCTTTGAATAAAGAAATGCTTTCTGGCTTCTGTGCTAAATGCATGCCCCCTTAATTTCCACTGGTCTACCATGAGTTTGTGTTGTGATTAACTATTAAGTTAAAAGAAGTCTAGTAGATCTACTTTATTAGTACCTTTGATAATTTTACAGACCTGGATTAGGTCCCCACACATTCTCCTCTGCTGAAGAATAAACAGGTTTAATTCTCCGAGCCTAACAGAGTATGACATGTCCTTAAGTCCAGGGGTGCACCTGACTGCTCTCCTTTGCGCAGCTTCAAGCGCTGCTATGTTTGTTTTTTTGTAATATGGCGAGTGTACACAATACTCTATTAGAGTAGTCAAGAGGGGTGTGATTAATAAACCAAGTAGACAATGTGCTAGCAGAAGCACGAAGCTGAAGCTCGAACTCAATGATAAAGATCAAATCTGGATGTTTTTTAGTTTGAAATCCTTAAAAAGTGAAGTTCTTTCCCAAAAGCCTTGTTGATGATTTACCACACCAAACATTGTTTTTCTACAGCTGCTTACAATGATGTCACATGCTGTATTGCATGCACCAAGAAATGATATTGTGTTACAGGAATAACAGACTCAAACAAACAAAAAGCATTCAATAAAATGACTTCTTTCTTACAGATTAAAAACCCAAGAACATGACAAAGACAAAGTCAAATTAAGCTTGCCCAGAGCCCGACAGAAAGGGGTTTTGTGTCACAAATTAGTGATATATTTCATTTACTTGGTTAAATGACTCCAGGTTGCTTGCTTCTGAAAATAATTCAGTGGCTGTACCAGCAGAACAGCATAGCCAATAAGCAGCAAGTTACATTATAAATTTTCCCAGTTTTTTTTTTTTTAAAGTCCACTTGCTAAAATCCAGATTTTCCAGTTATGCTCTTTCATGGGTTATAAATCTATGTAAATAAACTCATAAGCTGTTTGGCTGTCAACAATCTCACAAAAACAGCTGAATTGATTTTCACAAAATTTGCTTTGCCGTTGGTTCAACTTAAAATACCGGCTATATGTTGTATTGGGGAGGCAACCCAAAAACCAACATGGACTCTGGGAGTACAATTTTAATCAGGCAGCAACATTGTTCTGGGGCTAATGGGAGGACTAAGAGTGTCTTTTTTATTTCATCATGGGTTGTGTTTAGTCATATTGAATTTCCAAAAGACAAGTTTTCTCCATTTATTTATATCTGGCCAATACCAGATACTATCCATCCATCCATTTTCCAACCCGCTGAATCCGAACACAGGGTCACGGGGGTCTGCTGGAGCCAATCCCAGCCAACACAGAGCACAAAGCAGGAACCAATCCAGGGCAGGGTGCCAACCCACCGCAGGACACACACAAACACACCAAGCGGCTAATTTAGAATCGCCAATCCACCTAACTTGCATGTCTTTGGACTGTGGGAGGAAACCACGCAGACACGGGGAGAACATGCAAACTCCACGCAGGGAGGACCCAGGAAGCGAACCCAGGTCCCCAGGTCTCCCAACTGCGAGGCAGCAGCACTACCCACTGCGCCACCGTGCCGCCCTACCAGATACTAGTAAATGATATTTCATTATATAGTAAACATCTATTTCCCCTTATCTTTTCTTTTAATATTCTATTGTTACAGTAATCCTCCTTGTAATTGTCCTTGTCACATATCTCCTTCCTACTGTTTCTAATGAAAAGGCTAAACACTTCCCACCCATTTTCTGCCTTGTCCTTCAACTGTTATCTCCAGGGATCTCTAAAGGGCTTTACATCTAAAACATACAGTTAATCTGAATGGGCATTGTTCGCACAAATCTAGAATGTACATAATAATTCCTAATTTTTTTTTTTTGCTGTTATCCTTAAATTTCATAGGAATAAAATTTAAACATGAGAACCTAATCATAAATCGATGTGCTTCCCATTTTTTTTCAATGACTGAATATCTCATGCTGACAAGTGAGGGGTGGACAGACTTTAAGTGATACAGCATCATGGGATAATCCAATAATTTTTGTTTAAATTAATGTTAATAAGATCACTTAGTGGTAAAGTTTAATACAGTAATAAACAAAGAGAAAGACATGCTGTAGTAAAGTCACTAGTGACAGGAGGGTAAAATGTGAATGTTATTAACAGTAAAATACACAGCATGTAAACTGCAGCAAATTTTTGTAGACTGCTTAAAATATAGTAAATCTGTTTTCATTTAAAAATGTAAATAAATAAATAGTTCATTAAATTGGTAGTCCTACATGATTTTATTTTCAACAGAAACTCCTTTTATCGAAACTACATTTCTACTAATAAACTAAGATTTTTAATTACCTTAAGCTGCACATTATGGGGAAGGCAGCTGTTCTCAGAATTGAAGCTATCCACTTAAATATCCTTTACAAGAACAGTGGCAATAGAAAAGTGGCAAGGGAAGGTACTAAAGGCCAGGGAGAAAACACATAAGTATCACTGACAAACACAAATGCAGGGCATTAAGTACATGCTGTCCTTCCCCCATCAACCCCAAAGTTAGAGGTGTTTAACCATTTTGAACACCTTGTGAAGGTAAACAGTAATTCTTCAACTTCTGAGGTAGTAGACAGGACTAACAATCCCCAGTGGTTACCTCTTAATCCTTAAAGGAAGGTATTTGAGATGTGTGGATTCAACTACTTAGACAACAGGTATGCAGGTCTGCACCATTGACTGAAATACTGGATATTCTAGTGTTTAGGTACCAATAGCTAAAGGCTCTTCCTACTAATGTTGTTTTATTAATCCTTGGAATATGATGGAGGCCTACATTTTTAATTCACAATGTACACCCTGAGGTATGGATATCAATCAATTCTGTAAGGTAAGGTGGAAAAAACCAGTCACTAATTTATACATGATAAAAGATTTTAAAATCAGCTATTGGAGCCACCAGCTGATTTAAAAATCAGTGTTACATGACCGTACATCTTCAGTTTAATTATGATCCTTTCTGTTATGTTATGAGTCATAAGTGAATCATTTGAAAGTCTCACTGTCATGTTCAGCTTGACCAAACCTCCCAAGAGACTGGGTATAAGAGTAAAGTAAGTTAACTAAAGCCTCAATCAAACTTTTTATCCCAACATCTATTCTGCCAAAAAAAAAAAAAATTTTCAAATAAAAGCATTTTTGACCAAACAAAACACAAAACTGAAACAAAATTAGAAATTTAACCAACATGTGGACAATTAAAGATGTAAATTAAGAACAACAGTAGGTAGCATAGATTAAAGTAAAGAATTCAAGTGTCAGTAAAGTGTGGATAAATCAAAACCAAATGAAAACACTAACAGGATGCAAAAATGGGTAAAGGCTTAGACAGAAAAACAGTGCAACTACTTCTGGCCTTCTCCATATTTCTCCATCAACAACCTCAGAGAACACATCACATCTGTAGTGCTCTTTCCCTGCATGAAACCATACTGCTGCACACTAATCATCACCTCCCTTCTTAACCTAGTTTTCATTACTCTTTCCCATAACTTCATGCTGTGGTTCATCAATTTTTTCCCTCTGTAGTTACTACAGTTCTGCACATCCCCCTTATTCTTAAAAATCAGTATCAGTGTACTTCTTCCCTAGTCCTCAGGCATCCTCTCACTTTCCAAGATAATTCGTTGAAAGCTTCTATTTGCAGATATTTGTGTTAATTATATACCTACTTTATCTTTTACTAAATCCTTCATTGAGAAATTTGTATGCCTTGTAATAGAAGGAAATCTTTCTTTTAGGCTTACACACTTAGAATAAATAACAAGGAGGCCAAAATTTGACAAAGCATTGTCTTTATTCTAAACTAGCCATGAGCGCCCAACTACGTTGCGCATGTTAAAGTTGTCTGTGAAGGGCTCCCTGTTTAAACGCGGCTGCCAGTCGTGAACTGGACCCTTCGTCGCACAGCATTATGATTTTTTATAAGGGAAACAAAATTACAAAACAAAACCCTTGGACAATGATTCGATAGGAACGGCCTACTCGGAATCACTGTCCGAATAGTAATTATGTGATGGTGTAGGAGCATTTCTGCCTCTCTTCATTCACAGTCCGTCTCGTTTTCATGACGCTGTTGTTTCCTCTCATGATCTCTTCTCAACCTTTCTCCAATCTCGCAGGTTGCTTTGTAGCAATCCAAAGAGTAAGGCAATATACATGGAGCAATGGTTATAAAAGGAACACATAGGTATCCAGGCTCTTTAAAGCATAAATAGGGATCACTTCACTGACATTTGAGCAAGCCAGGGTACAACTGTGAGACGCGCAGCACTCACCGGCTATAACGTAACAATAATAATTTCTGGAACGTGCTGTTACATTGTCATTCATTTTACCCACTGTCTTTCTTTCATTCATATGTTACATAGGCACGTACCTTTTATCTTCGGCAATCTCATTCTCTAACTAGGCCTCAGGAGCTAACCAGCGTAACACTGTCCACCACCCCTTTCGTTATTCCGTCACATTGTTGACATCCGTGAGTAACAACAACGTACTAAACTGGAAGGTGGTCTATGCATGCGTGGAATTCGCGGACAAACAAAGATCAAGATCCAAATGAAGATTATATATAAAGATTAGTTAATTTAAAGCACAACAATTTGTTTAGTTTGAATGTCTGTGTTTTGAGGTGTGACTGGAGTACTACAGTCTTCGGTAGTATAAGCCTGGAGGAGATTCTTAATGCAATGCCTATGTTTTAGCTGTCTCTCTACTGCCATCTAGTGCTTCTTCTTCTAATTAATTCGCGGACAAACAAAGATCAAGATCCAAATGAAGATTATATATAGAGATAAACACACACCAATGAATGAACAAACAAGGTGATAAAAGAAGTAATGAAACAAAACTGCAACTCTGCCATCAGCATCGGTGAACAAATGTCTTTCTTGTTTGGTGGCTTGCTCATTTGCCCACATGTCTTAAGCATGTACAGCACTCCCTTATCCTATTTCCCACGCAGCTCTCTTTTTGTCTCCTTCACATTTCTGGCTTCTTTTCCTCCAGTCAGTTTATTTTTCACTCAAATTGCCTACCCACTCAAAGATGAATGGGTTCACAATTTGACGTTGCTTTAAAATAATCACTTTTGGCTACTCCTGCAGACTTTTTAAGGGTTAGGGTTTATTCTTATGACCCCTGAAACCACTGCATCACCTGAGCTATTGATGGGTAAAGTCTGAGTTTCATTGATTGTCTTTGGAATATATGTTCTGCTGTACTTGCTATTTATTTGAATTTGTTTATTATGTCATGTCATTTTCAAAACCACTGAATTCAATCCAGGGTTTCGGGGAATGCTGATGCCTATCCCAGCTAGCAGGGGCCACAAGGCAGAAACAGACTGTGGATAGGGTGTCACCTGGCACTCAAACACAAACACACATGTCTTTGGACAGTGGGAGGAAACCGGAGCACCTGGAGGAAACCCATGTAGAGTATAGAGAGAACTGGGAGAGCACGCACGCTTCACACAGGGAGGACCCTGGATGGGAACCCTGGTCTCTTTACTGCAATGCGGCAGCGCTACCACTGCACCACCATGCTGCACAATTTGTTTATTATGTTCTTGTATAATAAAAATAGAAGGACTAAGTCATTTAGGCAGATTCTGGCCTGCCTTACTTAAGAGAATGCCATGGCCCCTTCCTATAAGTTTGGAACTGTTCACTGTCACCCCTAAACTACCTCCACAAGGGGAGTCAGACATCTCTGACATCTGCTGGGTTGGCTTGCCCTCATGTTCTAGGGGAACATTGTATGCTTCCTCTTAGAATGCAGTTTTGTCTCTCTCCTCTGTACTAGTATCTCTGCTTGATGTCAATCCATGGTACAGTATATATTACACTGCTTTTGCCCCCGCCAATGTCCTTCCTACTACGCTAACATGTGGATGTGTACCTCTGCTGCTAGCATAGATTTTTCCTTCTCTCTCTTATGCTCCCTCTGGGCCCTGTCCCTCTCGTGTGGCACTCTTTGTTTGCCTGACATCCCTTTGTCTGAAAAGACCTTCACAGTATTTGAAAAAAAAAATAGACAAGGAGAGCACAAGTGATATGTACCATATTTGTGCAGTTCTGAAAGGTTGCAAGTAATACCATATTCTTTATTACTTTACTTTGCAATCTTTTCAACTGTATTATAATTAGACATTTTTTCAATTTCTATTGCCTTTAGTTAGTTGCATACAACTTTATGGCTATTGCTATGATCATGTAATGGTCAACACAAAATTATTATTTTCTTTATGATTTTGAAGTAAAGATATATTTACTATGAAATGACCAAATGACAGAATATATGCAGTGTTAAATATTTTGTAGGGCATTAATGCAGGAGTTCCATCATAATGCTATACACCCTGGCCAAGGATGAGTTACCATGCTCATCTGAGCTAGCAGAGGCTGGCACAAGGCAACATGTAAATGAGGGCAGACAATGACTGCGTCTTGAGACTGAAAATGTCACACTTTGACAGCCATTCCTTTCAGTGCATGGCATGCAGTGATGCTTTGTTGATGACAAGGAATCAGACTTTATGATGTGCAAATGGCAAAGGCTCTCTAGCCCCCCCACAGTTGGTTGTTCCCCAAAGATCTCATCTGGCAGTGATATGAGCAAAATGGGCAAAGGCTCATGAAATTGTGTGTAATCCATATTTATAAATGTATCACTTTCAGATCATTTTGTCTTAAACAAGCCTGGGATTTATGGATTAATAAGTATAACATGAAATGTGCAATCCATGTTAAATAATCTATTATAATATGCCATCTGTGATGGCCCGGAGTCCTATTCAGGGTTAATTCCTGCCTTCTACCCATTGCTGCCAGAACAGACAAACTGTGATTCTGTAATGGAAAGCGTGGGAGCTGAAAAGCATGTCTGATGTGTCATGAATATATAAAACAAATGTGATCTAAATTGTCAAACTTTAATTATGCTAGAATGTTGAACGCATTTAAGTAATCATTCATTTAAAAAACATTTGATGATTTGGAAATCAATATGTAAGCTGTATCGGCAATAGTAGGTGCCGTTTAAGTGCAATGAATGGCTTTTAAACCCTTCAGAATGCTATTTTAAATTCTCACTGTAAGTATAAGGATTAGCTCATATTCAACACAATGGACCGTTTCTGCAAGCTGTGAACTGCCCATCAATGTGTTTCTTGGTAATCTTTAACATCTCTATACACTATGCTTTAAAAATTACTACTGGTACATAGCCAAAACTTATTTCCCCTTTAGCTTTACACTCATTTCAGATCTTCTATCAGTGTTTAAGATGAGGTAATGACAACATCTCACAGTCATAATCCATTAATTCTTGCTCCCTTGGAATTCCATAATGAGGCTCTGAAAGAATGAACATGCACAGTGAAAAAGCCGCCTGATGCCAAACGAAGAGCCACAAAATACTTTCACATCTCCTAATTTCTGAAGTACGCTTTTTATTTTTAAACCACCTACAGTAATTGCTCATTGTTCCTTTATTCAAGCAAAGTCCATGCCACAGTGTAAATTCTCAGAGAGCTGGAATCTCTTACGCATTCATGCATTCACGGCTAGAGCTGACCTAGAAATGGGTAACAATAAAACAAAGGCTGCACGAACATAATAATGCCCTTGTCCTCAGTAGATCATATTTAATCTTTTAGAACCATTACATTATTAAAAGCAAAATGGTGCTTGTTGGGCCTCACTAGCATATTTGCTATGGGAATTTGACACCCTGCATGGCAGACCAACTCTTATGGGTATAACTGAATAGTAAGCAGTCTTGTGATTAAGGTATGGGCACGGCTTTGTGAAACACACCCTGAAACTTTATGAAGCAGTTGTAAAAATGTTCCAATGTTTGCCTCTTCATTTCTGCAGCGTTGTGTTGCTAGTTTTGTATTTAAATTGACCTGGAAACTGAAGGATTGATTAAAGAGTGCCCAATAAATGAATTTGTTGCTTGGGGTTCAATCCAAGTTGAGTAAACCTTGAAATTACATCTTATTCTGGTAATGCAACTGAAGAAAGACTTAAAAAAACACCAAATTTTCAGTTTACATACATTAACATAATACATAACATACAGTACCTCCATGATAAACACAACAATGTACACAAACAGACTTACTGTTGCCAGTAGAACTGCTCTCCGGCAGGCGGCTTCACTTTGATACTGATTAAAAACCTTCTGTAATTAAGAGATTTTGCTCATCTCAGAGCTCAAGTGTGATGTTCCAGATACTCAAAACTAAAGTGGCTGCTTTGACGCAGCTTTTAGCTCAGAGGTTAAATGCAAAACAGAACATGTAAGGAGAAAATAGATGGCAGTGTTTTTAATGAGCTTTCATTTGAAAAAGGATTTATTTTATTTTATTTTTATATGAGAATTAAATGCAACATTATGGTTAGTTGCTAAACACAGAGAGAATGTGCAAACTCCATATAGATCTTCACACTCAGGACACTGGAACTGTAAGGCAGGATTGCTGATCACTACACCACCACATAATTCCAATTATATGTTATTATAAACCAAGAGGTTAAAACCAAAATGTGAGACAAAAGCCAAAATCAAAAAGAAACTAGCAAAAAGTCAAAAAACAGAAAAATATATTTAGGGGAAAACTGATTTCAAACAATCTTGGACACAGCAAAATATGCAATGTCTACCTATAAACTGTCCTCTTGATGACATCACACAATATGACTTCCGGTATGGTGCATTCACAAGAAACAAAAAGGCGATGCAGTAAAATACAAAACATGGTTCTCCACAAAGTATATAATGAAATGAATAATAGATTTGAAATCCCTGAGGTTATAAATTTCTAAGGTACACAGAACAAAATGTACTAAAGTATGAAAAAGTTAATAGCCTTTAGCCAATCATAACAAAATGGATTTGGTCAGCTGACAGAGGCAGGAATGAAACTAATCAGAGCCTTGGGAAAGTCGGCGGGATGCAGAGGTGGAAATCACATTTACAAAAGCAGATAGGGGCAGGCAGGTGTTGTTAAGGCCTGTAGATGAGGATTGGGTCTCAGGTGAATTTTTTGGGGCAGAATTATTTAAAAAAATGTAATCTGAGAGGTAATCTGCACTAATTCAATAGCACACCAGATGAATAGTGTAAACACCAAAGGGTGCTCTTGATTTGTCCTTCAGTTCAAATTATTACAATGAAGGTCAGAAATCTAAAATAGAAAATACAAATGGTAGTACACAAAATACAAAAAAATAAATTGAAGGAGGAAATCTTAGTGCTCAATACCCATCCTATAAATATGGTGTTCCCGGACTATCACAAGGGAATGCTGGCCTACTTACCCACAATAAAACACTAACTGCCCAGCTGCCTTTACCTCTCAACAAATCCTCCTCAACACCTTGGCCTCTCTTTTTCCCACCAGATCTCTCCCTGCCAGTTACCCATCTCCCTACTCCAAGCTCATTAGCCCTGTAGCTGAACAGAGTCTTTAAGCTTTGGGAAGAACTACTTCTGAGTTGGCATCATTTATCAGTTTTATGCTGTGTAAAAGTCCAAGGGCCATATTCCTAGAGGTCCTGTTAGCAGCCTCAGGTGCTCCAGACTTGCATGGCATGGGAACCATATGAAGTTAAGACAAATTGTTCCAGACTAGCCCACAGACATTTATAAGGAATACACAGGTCCCTTCTAGAGAGTGAGCATTCCCACTGACTTTAACTAAATAGTACAGATATGTATATGACTCTCATTCCATTCAGTTGCCACAAGTTGTGGTTTTAGCTAGAGTTATTCACGCATGTGCCCTTCATAATTAATAGATAGCTAGCTGGACGGATTTCTCTTCTAATCTTATAATCTATAAGACGCTTAGACTAACAGAACTTAATGGGAATCCACTATGAAGAATGTTAATGACACTAATAATAACAATTCTTTACATTTATATAGTGCTTTTCTCACTAATCAAACCACTTTACACAGTGAGTGAAAAGCCACTTCAACCACCACTAAGGTGTAGCATCTACTTGGATGATGCTATGGCAGCCATTTTTGCACCAGTGCTGAGAGAAATCACCAATTAGAGACAAGAGATGACTAGAGGTCCAGAATGACTAGGCCATGGTGGTGAATTTAGAAGGGACATTGGGATACACCCAGCCCTTTAATTTTTATTATGACCACAGAGTGTCACGACCTTGGTTTTACATCTCATCTGAAGGATGGCATCTTTTATACAGCAAAGTGTCCCCGTCGCTGCACTGGGGCATTGGGATCCACATACAGACCACAGGGTAAGCACCCCCTTCTTGTCTCATCATCACCTCATCCAGCAGCAACCAAAGTACTGGCCAGACCCGAACATGCTTAGCTTCAGGTGGATGACCTGTCCTGAAGTGCATGTGATGTGGATGCTGGCTCATTAGATGCCTCAGTGTTTGTTTATCTATCTCTTCAAGAAGGAGCCATAATCAAAAGGTTCCCGACTTGTCCCAGAGGGACCCCAAGAATCCAAAGCTAAACACTACCCAGAAAGGTCTAGATGACTCACCAAGTATGATTCCTTCTAGCTATTCTGCCAAATAAGGCTATAAAGGGAGACCAGTTGAGTGGAAGTGAAGTTCATTACTGGATCCGAAGACAACAGAAACTCTGCCTGGTAGAATGTAAATAATTCTAACATTTATATCTGTGATTTAATACTACCTTTGCTCAACTACAGCTCTGGATGAGGTCCCAATACATAAAAATGTCCATTCATGGACACACTCACTCCCACACTGAGCCAATCTGGAATCACCAATTAATCCGAAAAGCACATGTTGATGTGGAAAACGTACAAACTCAACAGACAGTGACTGGGAACAGGACCTTAACTCAGAACACTAAATGAAACAGATACATAGTGCATTATTAGGCACTATTACTCCAATAAGCCTAGTATTATTCCCTGCATGCTGTTGTATCCTCCAATTCCAGATATGATCATTTCATTTTGATTTTCGTGGTACACACAAGATTATTATTTGCCTCTATAGACAGTGGTATCATATCTGTTATATTAAGCAAAAAAATCAATCAGTTCTATTGTGGTTGCTTTTATTGATCCAGTTCAGTTGCAATGTAGTAGCTCTAATAAAATGTGCTTTCATCTTACTGATTCCATTATTTCTGTAAAGTTTGTATGCTTTTTGATGGCTAGTTAACCATATTTTCTACACATACTGTAGCTGATGTCTGTCATTTTTCATTACAGCAGCACATCAGCTTATGCAATAAATGTTGCTAATTGGCATTGTAGGAGATAATGGACTTCATGAATCTAACTATTATTGGGTCCTCCAAGAATTACGCAAACAACAGTAAATATAAAAGAATTGCTTTGTGCTCCTGCAGTGCATGCTGTGACCCATGACAAATGTGCCCTTTTTGTAAAAAGAAGATGTAACAACAGCACTGATTTAATGCTGATGAGCAGATGAATGAATTGGACTGTCAGCCATTTCGGTAAACCAGTGCTCATTAGGAGGCTCTTTTCTAATGATCTATTTTCATCTTGGTCACAAACTGCAATTTTTTTAAAAAAAATGTGTGTTTAATAAAACAACATTCTTGTTGTGATGGCTCTGCCAGGGTGATCTCTGATGTACTGCTGGGACCGAAAAGTAGCTCCAAAATAATTTTCTGGCAAAAACCAGCTGCAGGACCAGCTGCAAGGTACTGGATTTTCAAGTATGTGGCATGTGGTATTTTTAGTGTCAAAAAGCAGAAGGATAAAGGCAAAGTCTAATTGAGGGGTTGAAAGTCTGCAGGGGAACGGACTCGGCCAGCCCTACCAGCTATGTTACACTTAATACATGAAGTTGGCCTCCAGGTCACATTTTTAAGATAATTAAAGCCTTGTTTAGACAAAATCTTCCCACAAGCTCACGATTATCTCAGGAATTTTTTTAAAAGGCTTTGATTCTGTTCTTTTAATTTTTTTTTTCTGTTCCTTATATCGATTAAATTGCAGCTTTGAAGAATGTATGGAGTTCATTTGAAGGTAAAATCAGAATAAGCATCCATATCCTTATACAAATTTCATGTAAATACACTAACTGTAGGTAATTCAGGTTTCACTGTATATTATCCAGTGTTCATTACTGTCCTTGCAGTGTTCAGTACTAAGATGTAGTAAACTATTAACTAGTGTTGTGACTAGTGAACTGTGTTTCCAAATTCCCCAGAATTCACCACCACACTACTCACCACAACATAGTCAGGCGCATCTTCGAATGTGGACACTACCAGAATAGAGATTTTGGTATTAAATAGCTCTTTAAAAAATATCTGAATAGCAGGTGAAAAGAAAGACAGTAGGCAGTTCAATGGTGATGTCATGCTATTCTCCGCACTAAATATTTATGTGTTAAAATGGATGGTTGTTTCCGTCGATTTGTTGAACCTGCTTTTTATTTCATTTTAGGATTTTATGATTGCTGAATAGCAAGCTGTATTAGGCACAAAGCATTTCATAACACAGAATAAATCAGCAGTCCATCATAAGGGCACACTTCATGTATTGTGGGACAATTTCAATTTCCAGTTCTCCTTACCAACGTATTTGGGATGTGGGAAGAAACTGGATTAGCTAGGAAAGTAGACAGACACAGAGATAGCTTGCAAAGTCAACAGAAGCAGCAACTGGGCCAGGATTCAAATACATTTCCTGGGACCATGAAGTGCCACATGTCAGAAACCTTTGCTCCCTGGATTATGCATATTTTTGTCACTTTTGTTAAATATGAGTTATTATTCTTCATCAGTTTTTTTAGTTATTAGTTATAATTTAGTTATTATGTACCTTGTACCTAAAGATTATCTATAAAAGTCCAGCTTTGTGGTCATGTTTGGTGCTGCATCAATCATGGGGGGATTTTTCAGTTTTGGTGAAGTGAAATTTATAAGAATCAGGACAAGGAAAAAAGGGCTAAGAAAAAAAATATACTTACTTTACTTAGTGCCTGAGATAGTGCTTTGTTACAAAAAAATTTGTATGAACTACATATATCAGTACCTACATAAGCTAAGACCAGCATATAATCAAGATCATTAGATAGATAGATAGATAGATAGATAGATAGATAGATAGATAGATAGATAGATAGATAGATAGATAGATAGATAGATAGATAGATAGATACTTAGGTAATCGATCAACAATTAGTTTTATTATACTGTATGTCTTCTCTCATCACTTTTGTCAAAATGTGGCTAAAAACTTCAAAATGATGAAATATAGAAGGACAGTACTCACACCATGGACACATTACAGTAATCAACACCATGTTATAAATTTTCTCCATTGAAAAAGTCATAATAACAAAAGCTTGAAATGTGGACACTAAATAAAAAAGCTCATTTGATAAGCATAAGTGTACTATTGTAGATGCTTCATAAGCCTAATATACCAAATAATACACATTTTCTTGCATATACTAACAATTATTCAATGACATCATAACAATAGTACTGATATAATAATATAAAAGGAAAAAAAGAGACTTATGATAAAATTTATTCTAACTCAAGCTACTGACAGATATAATGTATATATGCTCCCTTGTGACTTTAATGATGTTTTAACAGGTAATTGTTATGATTTGACATGAAAAGGAAGGCCATATATAAGGAAATATGTTCTCCATGAAATGACCTAATTAAATTTAAATATTCTTTACGCACAATACAAAAATCTCAAAAAATAACAATAGTAAATCAATGAAAGGCAAAGAAATAAAAAAAACACTTGAAAAATTGAATAAACAAGAAAATAGATCAATCATAAAACTGAAAGCAAAGAAAGAACAAATTAAGAAACAAAAATAAGGAAATCAGGGAATTTAAAAATATCAAAAAATTCAAAATAATCCAAGAAGACAAAAATCTAAAACTCAATAATCCTAAAATGAAGTTGTTAATCAAACAACAAGAAATACCAAAATTAGAAACAGCAAACCTTTGCAAGGCATAAGCACAAAGGGAGCTGAGAGCACAGTTAAAAAGACTAATACCACTGCAAAGAGACTATGACAACAGGTGTCTTTAAACATTCCTCTGGTAACAATTGAAGCACCTAAGGTCATTAATTGGAGGCTCCGCATCAGCAGAGAAGAGACACTCACTGTATGATAAGGGATCAGGAAGAAAAAATAAATAAAAACAAAACACAAATAAAACAGTGGCAAGAAGTAGGGTAAAATGATAATTAAAAATTGATAAATGTAAATGGAGCTAGGGACAAAATAAACCCTTGCAATAATAACATACTTGTGATGATAAAACGTCTCTAAAAGCAAAACTGAGGGATATCCTTCATTAATTAAAATAGCATGCAAAGCAAAGTCTATCCTATCAGACTGTGAACAAAGTGTAAGCCGCTCCATGTGGGGCTGTGTCATGCAGATCACTCTTACTGCTGTGTGGCTTACTCTGTATCATTACCCTGTGGTATTGGGTATGGCATATTCTTTTTTTTTTTGGTATATACTGCAATATACATACACATGATATTGGGAATCACACTCAAAATTCTCCTTTCAGTGCTGCTTATTGTCTTGTTTTCACCATTGCTTATGAAGTCCAGCCTGTTACGTAGCAGCAATATAGCCACAGTAGCAAGGCACACCTAACAAATATCTCACCTTGAGTAGATTACAGCCCTACTGCTTATCTGCATAGTGTGAAAAAGATTCCTCCCTCACAGGCTGTTGTGGTGTGAAATTTTGTATACAAGTTGATAAATATTTTGTATGTCTTTATTTGTAACTTAGACAAAGCAATGTAATATTAGTGTTTCATTAGTGAGAAGCATTCATGCTTACCCTCCCACCCCCTTAGGACTAAGTCAGGACAGTGAATTTTAAGACAGGGTTGGGGGAAGTGCTTCAAACAAGTTTGGCAAATGATTCTCTGCAGGAATCTCTCAATCAAACCCCACAGGAAAGCCAGACTACCTAGCTGGCCCCCAATGGTATTGGGGGCAGGTGTGAAACCATTGTGTCACACCAGAATTCTATTGGTCTAAAGTTGCCTGTTTGGTTTTAAATCAGAAGACATTAAGTACCATGACGCCATATTGGCTGCAGGGTTCGGACAGAGAATCTATAAATTTGCTTGCTTTACCCTTCCCTATCTCTCTCTTACACCACCTGACGGAGGAGCACCTCACACACCATGAACTGAAAAGAACAACAAAATGAAGAGCACAGCTTGGCAACCAGATTGAGACAGGCATGCAGCTTGTTCTGAAAAAAGATGACCAAAAATGGAAATTTAACTAGAGACATTTTAAGTAATAAACAAGTCTGTCCCCACCCCTGAAACTGCATATCAGCATTTATCAGGTTGTATGGTTGCCAGTGTTCACTTGTACTTTGCTTCTTTTTTGTTATTTTATGAATATTTCCAATAATACATTTTTTAAGTTGTAACTTAACTCCTGCTTGTCTTTTACTACACCTAATTGCCTGAGGTTATAGATGTAGAAGGGAAGGTGGGGAGAAGTTATATGGTACAATACCTTATAAACAATACCTTATAAGTCTGTGAGATCTGAGGCCTTCTGACAAAGGCTACACATTAATAATACAGAAGGGGAAAGTAGAGTAATATAGAGCTCTACCAAGACAAAACACAGGCATATACCTAAACTACAGTATCAACTCATTCCATATACCTAAACTTCCACTCATTTTCTGACCTATCACAAAACCTTACGTAGAACAATAACATCACATGCATTATTAAGAATGTTCATCAGAGAATGTTCTTTTTGTGTCAGCTGAAGAAATTTAATCTCCCTCAAGCAATAGTGGTCCCATTCAACACAGCCATCATCAAGTCCATTCTGACCTCATCTGTAACTGTCTGGTTTGGTGCTTCCTCTGTTCAAGCTAAGGCCAATCTGCAGTGCATCATCAGAGCCTGTGAAAAGATCATTCAAGTCCTATATGAGTCCAGGGTCAAAGATCATTGCTGATCCAACTTACCCAGGGTTTCGCCTGTTGAAAGACTTCCTTCCAGCAAACATCTTTGTGCAACGAAAGCTAAAACAGCATGTCAACTAAACAGTTTTTTCCCACATGTAGTTATTATGACTAACCAGGTCTGTGCTTCTACTCAGTATTTATGTATACCTGCACACTAGATAGCCTGGTAATTTTAATCCTTCCATCTCTTTATTTTTTGTATTTTCTTGGTATGTTGCACCATCTTTTATGATTTTATATTTCATCTTCTTATAGTTATCTTTTGTATTCTGTGTTGTCCTTCCATGTTGCACCAATGCTATCGAGATAAATTCTTAGTACACATTAGTAGTGTGCCTGGCCATTAAAATGAATTCTGATTCTGATTTAACAAGTCTGGTCTGGATCTCAGTTTTTGTAAAGTACCTTGAGATGATTTTTGCTATTTGATGGTATTATGTAAATTAATGATTGGATTATTTAATGATTGGTGATTATAAATGTGTTGTGCAGACAGGCTGGATGCATTTCTGACATAGTATGTTTTTTAGTGTAATCATTTGTAATTTTCAAAAAAGAAGAAAATGTAAGTGCAAATGGGTCACAAACAAATTCAGTTCCTGTGGATGTTTGTAACCTGATTTTGTATGTAAGTAAGAACTTAACCATAAAATGTCTGTGAATGGAAAAATCAGTAATTATTGTACAGAAAAAATGCTTCAGACTTACTAAGAAAATGGCAGTGAAACAATATTTCTGTACTTTAAACCACAAAACACAAATAATTTTAACTAATTTAAACTAAACTTAGGCACAGGTATATGCAGTATGTTGACCTTACAGTTAAAAGTAAGTTTTTTACTATGACACAACACCTTATAGACTTGGAAAAGGCATAATTTTAGCATGAAAACCTAAAACTAACTGCTGATTCTGAGGCACATGGCATCTCTGCTGAGGGATTGTTCAAAGTGTTACTTCAATCTCCCAGCACCTATGCTGCCTAAGATGGCATGGCTGTGAAGCACACTTAGGAAATTACAAGCAGCGGATTCTACCGCTCAGTTAGTTGGCTTACCTGTGACAGAACTTATTGTGCAGCTGCTGGCGCCAATGATTGAAAATGTGACAAAAGTATGTATTGTACTGTACTATATTATGCCTCAGCATTACTGATAGCTGCTATATACTCATTCCAGCAAAACATGTACTCTTTGTTCAAAAGAAAAAAAATGGAAGTCACATGTAAACATTTACTGGAATGCAGTTAAAAAGAAAATTTAGAGGTTCTACGTGCTCAGTTGAAATTACCATAACCCAAGACCAGCCTGTATATTAGTATTGGAAACTGGAACATCTTAAAATTTTCTGAAAGGAAAGCATTATATAAAAATATACACATTATTTAAGCATGTAAAACCCTAAATTCTTGAGCTCTAATCCAGTGGCAGTAAAGACTGCACAATCCTAAAAGAAATGTTCAAGAGAAGCAATGGATTGCTGTAACCATGGGACCCAAGTTTTTAATTGTGGAAATATCATCATTCGCATTACAAATGGGGTTGGCTTCTTATCTCACATGCTAAAAATAAGCATGTGCCAAGCACATTACTTTGCATTTAAATTTTAATTTAAACATATTATGTTTTGTTCCCTTAAAGATTCATTGACTAAGAGTGACTTCTGTTAATGCATTTACAAAGGGGCGGAAAAAGCCTGAGGGTGTTACTAAATCAAATCAAATAGATGGAAAAAATTGCAGCAAAAGTGGCAGGCTTCTTTATTGTTCGTATTAAATTAGACTCCTCTTCAAATGTGCAACCTTTAATTTAAAGGTCCCTGCATATAACGATTGCTGTGTGAAGCTTCTGTTTAAGTTTAATCCTAAGTGTATCTTGATAACTTCAACCTACACACAAAGTGTACATTCACTTATTGAACATTAGTTATAATAAAAGACAGCATTAAGGACTCTTTTAAAAAGTTTGTTGGTTCTTTTTTTAATTTCTATTTCTTTTTTTCATAAATAAGTAGCAAGCATCTTAATAGATACTGTATTAAAGCTAACATTTTCAACTTCCTTCAGAATATTATCTTTCCATAAGCCTTTTTTTCTTAAATGAACTTGATCATTGTTTAAAATTAAAATTTTGAAAAGGAAAGAAAAAAACATCTCCCAGACATGGGAGGAGTAAACTGCCTTCACTGAAGCCAACAAGGCATCCCAAGGGCCACAGCAGTAGCATTTGATGTCTGCTAGTCAAAAAGCACAAATTAAACCTAACTTCTGATCCTCTTGTGAAAACACCGGGGTGTCAATATTTTCCCAATATACCAATTTAACAATGCAAATTGGGTTAACAATATAGTAAGTAAAAAAAAAAGCAACTGATTTTCTGCAGATTTTTTTCAAAAACAATTTAATTTAAATTCAGTCTCAACATTTTAGTCAATTTAGTATTACAGGCATGTTTATTTTGTGCAGATGGACTAAGTAACAGCCAACTCAAGGTTCGGTTGCTGATAACTAATTCCTGCCAAAAAGGACAGCTGAGTTTAATGTGTGAAAAATGAGAATTCATTATAGTTATGAAAGAAGCACACATACAGATAGATAAATTGTATTATTCCCCAAATAAAAATATCCAAAAGTATATTGTATGTGTGATTGCAAATCTATACACTTCATCTTCATCTTCCTACTGTATTGTCTAACAATACGGTGCCACCGTCTTTATACTAAACAATTTAAAGGAGATGTGGAGAAAAGAATTTGTGGTTACATTGGGAATCACATGTCTGTTTCCTCAAAGTCACTGATCCAGAAGAAGACCCATGACCCCCACTAAGCTACTTCCTTACATCACAGTATATAATATCCAAGGACACTCATTCTGGGGTCAGAAATTCTGATGAACACTTCCTCAAAGGAGTTAAATGCTGATGGTTATGATGGTGTTGTCTTGGGGCTACATAATTATCTTAACCCCTCCATTACATGGCGCTGAGCAGGATTGTTCATACCTGGGAACCCAACTTTTGGTTGATTCTGAGGCTTATAGTATTTATAGCTGTCATACCAGAAAGACTAGAGAAGCATGGAAGCAACCCTCAATTAATTGGTGAAGCAGGCACAACAGTTCCAGCTAGAACTAAGTAACCTCCAAATTTTTCTTGCTAAGGCTCCCACTAGGACAGCCCAGAACTTAGCAGGTAAGTCTGACTAATGTTTTTATCAAGCTTTCCAAGAAGGATGCTGCAGCAGGGCCTCCTCGTGGTTAGCCAGCCTAACCAATCAATCCACTGCCACCCCCCCATAAGTGCCCTGCTAATGACTATAATGTTTTAGTCCACTACAGAGTCACTTCAATAGGGTGGTCAGAAGGTGCTAGGAGTGAAACAATGATCTAGATAAACCAGAAAGGCCCCAGGTTTTCAATCTGTGTAGCTGATCTGGGTGTCAACTCTTGGGAGAAGATAATTGAAATAGTTATTGCTAAATTAGATTTGCAGAAATCTGCCAACTCACTGAACTGGTTAGCAGGCAAGGCAGCAGCAGGAAAGGACATTAGACAAAAACAGGCTGCCAGAGAAGGAGAAGAAGAAGAGGAGGAGGAAGATAAACCCAGCTAAGTCAACTACCACTCTACAAGAGAAGACAGGCAGAGAGAAGGCTGAAGGCACCATACCACACTCCATGGAGACCATTCAATGCTTCTGCTATGGGGAGCAGGGACATATAACCCCATATTGCTCAGGACTAGAAAAACATGTAGAGTACCTGGGTTCAAATCAACTAGTACTGTGTACTTGACTTGTTATGAAAAGGTCACTCTAAATGGAAAACTTTACAAAGCTCTTTTGCGCTTGGGAAGGCAGCTTCCTGCTTACTGTCACTATAACATCCATCCATCCATCCATTTTCCAACCTGCTGAATCCGAACACAGGGTCACGGGGGTCTGCTGGAGCCAATCCCAGCCAACACAGGGCACAAGGCAGGAGCCAACCCTGGGCAGGGTGCCAACCCACCACAGGTCACTATAACATGTCATAGTTAAACCAATGCACTATATCACATGTGCACATGGCCATTAGCTCACTTATCTGTAAGGGGGTTACTGAATGAGTTAAAGCAACCTTGGTTTGAAGTCCTACATAACCGTAATACTAAGGTCAGACTACCTGAAAATTATATGCAGAGCCAGTCTAACCATTCAATCCATCTGTGCTAAAAAGGCAGAATATAAGAAGCCTGAGGAGACACAAACTAAGGTTCAGCATGAAACGTATTAGATAAGGGGTTTGCACAGATGCAAACTCCTCCAGCACTATGGGCCAATTATGTTTGTCAGTGTTAAAGTATAATAATACCCTTATTATTGTAAGAAAAACAAAGTAAGACCAGAAGATAAAAAATAGTATGAAGGGCTAAGGCCAACTCATAGTCTAGGGCATGCAGGGATCAAACCAGAAATAACAAAAATTAAGAAATTTTAAGGGGCAAAACCAAACTTCAAGCTATAGTGCAAAGCAAACCGTAAAAAAAAAATAAAAATACTGGAATTACTTTCATTTAAATATGCCTAAAAAGCTTTCTGTAACATTGTTTCAATTCACCATGGGATACTGAAGAAGCTTGGTTCTGCTTACGATAGCAAATATTTTGTCATGTGAGAGCAACGGAACCTTGTTGCTAAATCAATATTACAAGTGTGCAAAACTATTGCAGTGCAAATTTAATTAAGATTAGATGCGAAATAGCTGGAAAACTAACAAACTGTGAACAGTTTTATAATCAGTCTGTCAAGCCACTTACCCTTTAACTAACTAATAATCCTTACTGGAGGAATGAAAAATCAAAAAATAGATCACCGTAACACCATTCTGGATTTCCCAGACCACAATGACATCAAAAAAGAAATAAAATGGAGACTTTTTTTATAATATGAAAGTATCTGTATTGTGTGCTCAGTTATATATGTTGTTTGTGGTAATGAAACACTATACTGTGTCACACGCGTGCGATTTGGAGACAGTTTACAGGCTCAAATAAGTGCATTGGACCAGGGGTGGGTGCTGTCCTCTAACTGTTTTTCCTCTCTCTCTACAGAACAACAGAAGAACCCTTAGCCTAACCATCACTTCGGGTCCCCAGACAACATCACTTCTGGTTGCGGTCCACCAAATCCTGCCTCCTCTTGATGTCACATCCGGTTCCAGAATGCCACATACTCATGACGTCATTTCCTTCCACCGACCATATATACCGCCTTCTCTTTGTTATACTCAGTTCTGTTTTGGACTCAAGTCCGTAAAGACGTATTTCATTTGCCTGATATCTACAGAGTATACCAGGGGATCCCTCCAACCTTTGATGTTGTCTTTTTGTTTAATTTACAACTGTAATTACAAAACTGTAGTATTTGCTTCTGAATTCCACTATTCGTTGCTCAAATTCATATTTCTGTGCTACAGTTAAATCATACTCATTCTAAAAATCAAGGCAGGCCATGTGGCATAGTGGTTAAGACTCAGTGGCTAAGACCTCAGCTGCCTGTGCTCCAATTGGAAAAACAAAAAAAATGTAACTGATTGTACCCTCAAAAGTTTTAAGTCACCTTGGATAAAGGCCCATAATAAGTAAAAATCATGAAGTCTTGAAAGCTTTAGACAAGATTAGAAAGAGATCTCACAAAATATACTTTGCTTTTCAAACCAAATTCTCAATTTTGACTTCTTTTACTTCAATTGTATCTCATGTCTGTTTTTTGTCTAAAGCTATTTCTCCTAAGGAATTTTAGGAGAAACATTTGTGATAAAGTTGCTTCTTAAATGAAACAAATGAGCCATCAAAGATTAACCTTTGAGGAGAAAATGTTCCTATGGGTTTCCTTAACCACAACCACATTTATTTTTGTTTGTTTTTAAAAGTTACTCAAAGTTTAAACAAGAAATACAGAACATTGCCAACTTAAATAATGTTAACGTGATGATGTACCTGACAAAAGACATCATTGTCAACAATAACATAGCCATGATAAGAAAAATGAGGTCAGAAAATTGCTAAAACCATGAGAAAACAAAACTGTCACTCTAATGGCAACAATGAAGATAAAGATAAAATTCAATAACAGCTAGAAAAATAATATTAAATAACAAAATATTCTAAATTTCTAACAAAGCATCCCTGTCGCTACTTTACCACTTAAAGGGATAATCAAGTCCTTGATGTCGAGGGCTGGGATTGTGCATTATCCTGTGTCAACTCAGAGGTCTTTTGACCCCTTTCTACAACAACATTTATTTAAATAGAACATTTTGTGTAGCTCAAAGTGCTTTACAAGAAGTTAAAGAAAAAGCTTTTCATAAGAATTACTTAAGAATCCTTTGACATCACTTGTTCTTTTTAACCAGAGCCTCCTGACTCACCAGTACAAGAGAAACCCCACATATCATGTACCATTTGACTCGTCTAGATGTCTAGTTATGCAAGATATTATGATTATGAGGGTTTACCCCCATTTTTCATCTTCTAGACTCAAACAATCCTCATTTTTAGGTCTTTTTGAACCCTTTTTTGGGCAGGAAATTACACCCTTATGGTAAAGAGTAAACCAATAGGTGTCTTCAGCAAAAATGATCAGAATTACCAGAACTTGTGCATGCCACACCAAATGACCCCAGGTGTTCACCCCCTAATGTGATACAAGGGGTCAAATGTACTCCTTTCACAAAACTTTGAAAAAATTAGGATTGCTAACATAGGCATATGGAGTGTCATTTTATTCTATTTCAAGTTTACCAATTATGAATATGAGAATGTTTTTGATATTTGATTCTTTACTGATGGTCCTAGCCCTCTAAGAGCCACTCTCAGAATGTTAAAAATGACAAATTTCAAACATAAGCATGTGAGGTATTATTTTGGACTATTTCAAGGTCAGTGATTATGAATGATTTGATCCTCTACAAATAATTAAAACTAAATAGAAACATGTACAATACAGATAAATACAAGAATTTGTAAAGTCCTATTACTATTAACCAAATACATTTTTAAGACTTTAATGGTTATAAAGGTAAGTATGATGTTATGGTTAGATGGCCATGGAGGAGAGAAACGTAAAAGTTGACAAGATGCTGGAGAAAGTAAACTTCTAGGAGTGAGGGTATTCAATTATCTGTAGGTTTTCACTTTAACCAGTGTAACAAAGGCGCTATATAGGCGCCTGACCTGAAACAGACTCACACCGGAGGCACGTATAGAAACAAACAAACTTTTATTTTTCTTCACTTGTGGGGCACGTTTTCTCCATGTCCCACAGACACAACACAGTCCCAAAGCACCACACAAAACATAACACTCTTCTCCTTTAACCACCACTCCTCTCCGTCAAGCTTCGTCCTCCTCCTCCTGACTCTGGCCTCCTGAGTGGTGGCTGCTGGCCCCTTTTATAGTCCACCCGGAAGTGCTCCAGGTAGTTGACTGCCGAGTTCCGGCAGCACTTCCGGGTGTGGTGAAAACACTGCCCATAAGGACTCAGGAGTCCCAGCTGCAGCACCCCCTGGTGGCGCCTGTGGGACCCAACAGGGCTGCACCCAACTCCAATTCCCATGGAGCCCTGCGGGAAACCGAGGCGCTGCTCCAATCCAGGGGGGTTGCCATCTAGTGTCCAGGGGGCGGTATTGCAAAGTCCATTTGCGTCTCTCACAGAGGCGACTCCAATTGGTTTCACTTTCCACTCAGAGCCTCGCAGCTCAAGACAAGGCGGCGGGCTTGCAGTAATTATCAGAGAAGACTTAAACATTAAAAGAATCCCAACTGACTGTCCATTGTCTTTTGAATGCCTGGCTCTTAAACTAATAACGAAATCAGGTCCTGTCTCACTCATTGTTCTTTATCGTCCCCCAAAATACAATGCATCCTTCTTATCCGATCTGATTGAACTTTTGACCCACCTAAGCTCTTACTCTCAGAGAATTATGCTTCTCGGTGATTTCAACATCCATATTGACACCCCCACATCTAAACTGAGAAATGAATTCCTGTCCTTACTGGACTGTTTTGACTTGACACAACATGTTGATTTTCCAACCCATTCTGGCAGTCATATATTGGACCTGATCTGCACTTCTGGACTATCTGTTGCCAACATTTACAGCACTGATTTGGGACTCTCTGACCATAAAGCAGTATTTTTCACTGTCTCATTACCTATCCCACCTCTTACCTGTAAACGACAAATTTCTTACAGAAACCTTAAAAATATCTGTCCCTCTATCCTTTCTGGATCCATTTCTGATCTTTTACTGTCTGCACCTATTCCATCAACACTAGATAGTTTTGTTGACCACTATAACTCAGCCCTTCACTCAGCATTAGATAAAACAGCTCCTTTAAAACATAAGGAGGTTTCCTTTAAACGTTCAGCTCCTTGGTATAACTCAGAATTGCGATCTATGAAAGCAGCTGGCCGACGCCTTGAGAGAATGTCACATAAGACTGGCCTCACCGTGCACATCCAGGCTTTCTCTGACCACCAAAGAGCTTACAGAGAAGCACTAACTTCTGCCAAGAACACCCATTATGGCAGAATAATAGAAAGTGGCCATGATAACCCAAGGGTTTTGTTCTCTGTAGTTAATAAACTACTCGAACCCGCATCTGGTCCAACTACCTCTTCTACTGAAGTCTGTGAGGAATTCCTCCACTTTTTCCGTAACAAAATTAAAGATCTAAATAATTCAACTAACATAAATATATCATCTGTTTATATCTCTCCCTGTTTTCCCAATCCATCCAGCTCCTTCTCTAAGTTCTCACCAGTCACTTCTGCGTTTGTTAATAACCTGCTTTGTAAGATGAGGCCGACTACTTGTGTACTGGACCCCATCCCCAGCACACTACTTAAATCCTGCCTTCATGCCATAATCCCGACTGTTACAACAATAATAAACTCATCCCTTGACACTGGCTCCGTGCCGCTCACTTTTAAAATTGCTTCTGTAACCCCAATGTTAAAAAAGTCTGGCCTTGATGCTGACAATCTTAACAATTTCCGGCCTATTTCCCACTTACCTTTTCCTGTCAAAAGTTCTTGAGCGTGTTGTAGCTTCCCAACTCACCAATTACCTAACCTCTAATAATTTGATGGAACCCTTTCAGTCTGGATTCAGGGCACGGCACAGCTGTGAAACTGCTCTGCTACGGGTAACCAATGATTTGCTTATGGCAGCAGACTCTGGACAAACCAGCATATTAATTCTGTTAGACCTCAGTGCAGCATTTGACACTGTCAGACATGACATCCTACTGTCCAGAATGGAGAACATGCTGGGTATCTCTGGCACTGCCCTCCAGTGGTTCAAGTCCTATCTGACTGATAGGCAAGAGTTTGTTAGTCTTGGCAACAGCAGATCCAACTCAGTGTCGGTCACACAAGGAGTCCCTCAGGGCTCTGTCCTTGGTCCTCTGCTTTTCTGTATTTATATGCTTCCCCCTGGCCATATTATCCGTAGTTATGGATTGGGTTATCATTTTTATGCAGATGATACCCAGCTCTACTTCAATGTTAAAAGTGGAACTTCATCAGAGCTTTCTCAGCTCACAACCTGCCTTAGTGAAATTAAAACCTGGATGGAGCAGAACTCTTTAAAATTAAATTGCAATAAAACTGAACTCCTGCAAATTGGGACTAAAATGCAACTTAATAAAATGAGCTCCTTCCCAGTCCATCTTGGCAGTGATCTCATCAGACCTGCCTCTACTGTAAAAAATCTTGGTGTCATTTTTGACTCCTCCCTCACTTATTCCGCCCACATAAATCACATTAAGAAACTTTCTTACTTTCACCTCCATAACATATCCCGTGTTCGCTCCTTCCTCTCCTTCTCTAATGCTGAGAAACTTGTCCATGCTTTTATCACATCCCGCATCGATTATTGTAATTCCCTACTGGCAGGTGCCCCTTCTAATCTTATATCACAGCTCCAGCTTATTCAAAGCTCAGCTGCAAGAGTCCTTACTCGAACCAGCAGCAGCAAGCACATCACACCCATCCTGCTCCGTCTTCACTGGCTCCCTGTGTCCTACAGAATCGAATATAAAATCCTACTAATAACCTACAAAGCTTTAAATAACCTCGCACCAAACTACATCAGTGACCTTCTCCATCACTATGTGCCTGCCCGCCCACTAAGGTCCTCTGATTCTGGTAATCTTGTTGTGCCCCTCACTAATCTACACTCCATGGGTGACAGGGCCTTCAGCTGTATAGCGCCCAGACTCTGGAATGACCTACCAAAATTAATCAGGTCAGCTGACTCCATGAATTCTTTTAAAAAACAATTCAAAACTCATCTGTTCAGGAAGGCTTTTAGCTCTTCCTGACTTTATTACCTTTCTCTCAGTTTACTTCTCTGTCAAGATGCCAATGTAACCTGTGTGTGTGTGTGCTAGACCATCAATTATGTTGTCTGTTTTTTCAGAATTTACTGTCTTAATCTTCTTTATTTATTTATCTGGTTTGTACAATGCTATATACTGTATATTCTGCCGTTCTTTATTATATTCTGTAAGTGCCTTGAGCATGGGAAAGGCGCTATATAAATAAAATGTATTATTATTATTATTATTATGGCTGCTCCCCCTGAACATATACTGAAGGGGTGTCCCAGCCAGGCATGGACCCCGGCCGTCTGCCACATCAGTTTCTTAAATAGAAACCATTTATTTACTAATAGAGCAAAGTTATTTTTTTTGGGGGGGGGTTTAGTTTTAGTTAACTTGCTTATTAGAATTCAGAACTCTTAATTGCCTATTTTAGTTTCAAACTTCTGCATTAAGGTTTTAATTGTCTGTTTTCTTATCCAGCTATCAGTTAATAATGAGGTGGAAATGACAAAGGAACCATCAGCCCTCAGGCTGCCATTTAAACTTACTGTATGTACACACATAATGAAGTATCCGTGTTAAGGAAATGCTGTGAAATAAATGAGAGAGGGGAAGGACCACAAAACATTTGGATAAAGTTATCAGAAAACAAAACATATACAACTTTCAAGTTTCATTTTCTGTTAGACCTGGTTTCTAATTACAAAACTGCCCGGAATGAAAACCTGCAGTCAATGCGGACCTCCGGGACTGTAATTGAGCATCCCTGCTCTAGGGATTCCAAGGTCAAAAGACCACCAAACATCACATGGCCATTCCACCAAACATACAGTAAATGTGCTGTATTGTTTTGATGCAACATTCTAGATGCATTGGGTCTTATCAAAAGCCACATTTTCCAACATTAAAGGCGGCAACACAGTTTAATTGTGTCATTTGAAGCAAGAATTTTGACAGACATGAGCCTTTAAAAATATGAGATTGTATTTTAATGAGAAGTATTTGATTACCTTAAAATATGAAGTTTTAAAAATGGGTATTATGACATAACTAGCTACATGTGGTCTTCGGGATTAAAAACAACCCGAAGACTTCCTAGCAGTTTTACTATACTTTTGCAGAAGCATCAGCTAAGTGGGACGGGACAGGCAGTATCTTGTCTGAGATGGACGTGTAGTTGAATGCAGCTGTGGCACAAATTGAGCGGGACAGGCTAGAAAATGTCTCGGGTAAAGGTGTGGTAGCTCATTGTGTGAACGTACAATGTGCATGTACCACAAAGCTGAGTTTGTCTGCTTGGGTTGAATGAGAAGTGAGGTGCATGCAAGAGGTGAAAAAATTTATAAGAGCATGTATGTGCCATCTAGTAGCTGTTGGTGAGCGACAGCAGAGGAGATGCTCCATATGCACACACACACACACACACAGATCTTTTGTTTATATATGCCTAATGTATTTGTAAATTGTTTTAAGATGTTATTTGAGTTTTATTTAATGAACATTGACTGATAAGGGAAGCAGAAACACCTGAATATTTTTTCATGTTTATTTGACTATTTATTTGTCCTAGATAGTAAAGCCTAAATAATAGTTTAAATGCATTTTTAATAGTAAAGCCTAAAAAATTATAAAAATGAATTTTTAATTTTTACAATTTATACTGGATTAAAAAAGCCAAAATGTTAATTAAATAAGGCTAACAGCTACCCAAATTCTTGTAATGAGCTAAAAACTCAATTAATAACTGAAATGTACCAAAGGTTCATGATGATCTTTTTCAGGGCAGAGGCTTTTTGGCACAGGGTTTATGATCACACTCCAGAGAAAAACAAAGTTAAGACATAATTCTACAGACATATTTCACTTTTATAAATTTTTTACTGTTGTGCTTTTTTTAAGTAAGGATGAAATTGTCCTAATGTGTTGCTTATCTCTCTTTAATTTGACATAGAATGGTCACAAGCCATTTACATTCTGATATTTACTCAATTTGGTCAACATGGGCTCTGTTCGAAGTGTTTACTTTTCAGTCATTTTTAGTTTGAGCTAAACACAAGTTGATTTATACTGCCCTTGCTTCCACTGGCGAGGTGGTCCCCAGTGGCTCATTAGTCGACTCACGTTCAGCACACAAAGACAGGGAGTGGCAGTATACGTAATTACAAATGTGAGCTTTTTAAGTTTCACACACTTAAGAAATCTTGACCACGTAAACATATGCAACATATAAACATGTGCTCATTATTTCCTCTAATAATTTAGTGTTTACAGCTTAAAACTTTTCATAATTGTTTCATAAATATCAGCATTAAACATAAGTCTGCTTTGGAGATTTCAAATTCAGGATACAGGGTTTCCTGTGAATAATACTTTAGCAATTTGTGCTTATTGTGCTTGTAGAAGAAATGATTTATATGCTTAGAGGCTTTCAGCCTAAATGAGGTACTGGTAATAATAATCAATGGAAGTCTGCTCCATCAGAAAAGGTCAGTGAAGCCATCAGATAAAGCCATGACTTCTGGGCTTCACTTTATCAAAGCATTCACCAGAATTTTTGTTTTTTACTCGATACTGCAGGCTAGTATCCATATTAACAGGGATTTACGTAAACTAATACTACCTGATTAAGATGAATTCTAAACTCAAATAAAGCTATGCAAAAGAAGGTACCATAGTGGTATGGTACATATTGTTTAGTACTCCTACACACTCACTGCATCTGGGACATGGGTTAAAATCCTAGGCTGGATATGGTTTGGAGGTTTTGATAAATCAGTCAGTCAATCAAAAAATAAGAAAAAGAGACCAGCTCAGCTTGTGGCGTGTAGAAAGAGGCCGGAGACGGTTCATTAGTAGTTTGGATTTTTCACTCAACAGGTGGCATAATAATAAGCTGTTACTGCATCTGGCCTTTCTTTTAACAATGCATTGTAATACAAAACAACAATATACTGACCGGTAAGATATTGCCAGATTATGCAGCTGAACATAATTTAGATGTTTAAAAGAATAACCCTGTGTAAGTGAGTCTATGCATTAGACTGCTCTTCTATGGACTGGCATCTTGTCCAGGGTTGGCTCCAGTCTTGCACACAGTGCTGCCTAGATAAGTACCAACATCCCATTTTTATGTTCACTATGAGACAAGTAACGAGCAGCAGAGTTCCCAACAAGTTTAAAGAATAAGACAAAAGAAATGGTTTGTCAAAATACCAAAGCCAAAATCAAACCTGACAGCAGACTAAAGCAATATTCAAACTCTTAAATGAATTATGTCTCCAGCAGTCAGTTTATTTTATTTAGCTGAGTCTTCCCTAGTATTTCAAAGATCAGGCATATGCTTCTGTGCACGTCCATCTTTAATATCACTGGTCACATGGCACATCCATCACATGCCTGACAACCATCATAGTGACCTGACAAGTAATATCAACATCAATGAAAACATCCCCACAAAATGGACATTTCATGATGGAAAAAATAATCAAGATATTAACAGATGGCCTTCCCTCCGTCTTACGTTACTTGACAGAATCGATACAGTCAAAATGAATATCTTCCCAAAGTGCCTATATCTTTTCCAGAGCCCTATCACGTCCCTATATGCATCAACAAAGTGGCTTTATATTAAAAAGGGGACAATGCAGAAATCTAAATTACAAGGTAGCATGGCACTACCTAACTGTCATTTTTACTAATGCGTAGCAAATATTCACACAGTAAAGTTATGGAAACAGGCAGAAACCTACAAATCTACACCTCCTTGGTTTGTAATGAAAAAGAAATTCTGTTTCAAATCTTCATTTTATGCTCCAGTCAACACTCTTTATCATCCATTCGCCAGCAACTCAGCTGTCTATCATTTACTAAAGATATGGAGCTAACATGGGACATATTTTAAGGCAATCAAGTTCTAATCTGTTGCTCCCACACATGATACTCTCCTCTTTCAACATTCTCTAACAGATGCAGTATTCCTCCTATGGAAAATGCTGTCACATTTAGAGGTCTCTATATTAAAAAATGCATTTGCATCTATTGAATAATTACACTTCATGTATAGTCTTCTTTCTACATTTTTCATATATACAAATTAGAAACTTTGTAATAAAACCATCCTAACCAATTTCCCATACAAACTCACCCATTTCGGCTGCATATCTGAGGCGATACTGACTAGTCTGGATGAAATTGCAGACAGCATCTCTATAGTCTTTAAAATGTTTCAAGGAATTTATCCTTTAATGATCAAAGGGAATGATGGGAAAGGGGTCTTTCAAATATAATTATAGAAAAGAAATATCATTTAGCGAATATATTTAGGCCAATATGCACCAAGCATACCCTAATTCAACCGTCATTTTTTAATTCATCCAAAATATCATATTTAAAGTTGTCAAAAATGTAGCCAGGTCAAGATCCAAATTCTAAGTTTTGTTATCAACCACTTGCATCACTAAGCTGTATGATTTGGGAATGTCTTATACTTTTGGGCTAAAATGTTTGTGTATAACTTGGGTAGTCTTAGGTTTAAAACCACTTCTAATACATTATGGTAGAACTAGTACTGGGTTGTAATATTCAACACAACACATCAATCTCAATCATATTAAGAACTGTAGAATTTGGAGACCAAGTTAACACCTTGAACTTTTTTTCATGTTTTTCAGACCATTCCTGATCAATTTTTGCAGTGTGGCATGGTGCATTGTCCTGCTGAAAGAGCCACTTCCATCAGGGAAAGCCATTGCCATGAAGGATGTTGGTGGTCTGCAACAATAGTTATGTAGGTGGTATGTGTCAAAGTAACATCCACATGAATGCCAGGACCCAAGGGTTCCCAGCAGAGCATTACACAGAGCATCACACTGCCTCCACCAGCTTGCCTTCCTCCCAGAATGCATCTTACTGCTATCTCTTCTCCAAATAAACACTCATGTCTCCATCGTTGGTGCTTTCAGTGGTGAAAAGGGGTCACCATGTACACTGACCAATCTGCTGCTAGGCAGACTAATACATAGAAAGCTGTGATGCACAGTATGTTCTGACACCTTTCCATCATGACCAGCATTAAGCTTTTTAGCAATTTGAGCTGCAGTGGCTCTTCTAGGGGATTGGACCAGATGAGCTAGCCTTCACACTCAAGGCACATTAATGATTTATAGGCACCCATGACCCTGTTGCTGGATAACCGGTTGGCCTTTCTTGAACCACTTTTGATAAATATTAACAACTGCGTACCAGGAACACTCCACAAGACCTGCATTTTTGGAAATGCTCTGACCCAGTACCCTAGCCATCATAATTTGGTGCAGGTTGCTCAGAAGCTTATACTTCCCCATTTTTCCTGTTTCTTACAATCAACTTCAAGAACTGACTGTTTACTTGCTGCCTAATATATCCCACCCCTTGATAGGTGCCATTGTAACAATATTATCAATGACATTCACAATGCCTGTTAGTGGTTTTCATATTGTGGCTGATCGGTGTATGTTATGATTAAATAAATAATGAAAAAGGCCAAAACCACAGAAGAAAAAATGTAATTATTAAATTAAATTAAACAACAAAGAATCTATTAGAGAAAAGGAAAATTAAATCATTAAGAGTGCCAAACAACTAAACAAACATGAGGATAAATTAAGAAAATGTGTGAAATAAAAAATTGTAATAGTGAAAATATGAATAATAACCTAACTAACAAAATTAAATATTGGTAAGAAGCAGCAATTAAAGCTAGTAGAGAATTATAAGAAACAAAGCATTTGAATTCAAAATGCCAAACTATAAAGACACAATGAAAATTCAAAGAGGGCAACAAGAGACAAGAACTACGGCAACATTTGCCATTTGACTACACATGTAAAAGGGCAAAAGAACATAGCAGCATATACTTGTTCATACCACAGCCACTTAGTGACGTTAAGGGAAGGTCTTAGATAGAACTCTCAGGTAACTGCCCTCTTAATGACCATGGCAGCACTGAGTCCTAATCTCAAATGAAGTCATTTTTCCTGCAGACACAGGACAGAATTGAAAATAACAGACAAATGAAAATCAAAAGAAAATGAAATCATAACAATAGGATTAGGGGAAACAAAAAAAAATGGAATGTAATCCTTACACCACCAGCCTGAACTGAGTGGGTTAAAAAATGGACAACTGGATGATTTTTAGCATGTCCAAGTACCCGGTAGATATTGATGATACTGTGGCTGTGAGTCTGACACTACAGTATTTTACTTCATGGCCCAGCGTGTTCACAAACTAAGAAAACATATTACACTACTAGAGTACTACCAATTACTGTTTGCCACTTTAATTTGAAAAAATTGAAAAAAGCTTTAAAACATTTATTTAATATGAAACTATGAAGAATAATTAATATCATTCAAAGAAAAAATGATGTAACTTTATGCATACAGTACATTCACAGTAGAAAGCAAATACTGAATGTTACAATATTGAAGAGCTTTATTACTATTTAATTGTTTGTGCCCAAAACTAAATGAGTCATATTTTTCTAACTAAATAAAAAAAGTGCATGAAAGACATCTAATTCATCGTTAAATTCTTCTGATGCACAGTATATTTGGTTTTCTTTTTAAATTTGTTTAAGATGTAGCCTTTCTGGAAGAGTAATATAAAACAGAATGAAATAAGCAAGGATCATACACAATTAAAACTTGTCTGCAATGGTTACATGAGAAAAGCAATTTCATTGTCAGAGCTTAACCTGTAACATTCACATGCTGAGAGCAGTTTGTTCTGGAGCATTCCTGTCACATAAATATTTTGCTTTAGTTGTTTACACAAAATCAGAAAAATATGATCAAGCTGTTTAAAATAATGGAGAGCTATTGCGCTGAATGTGAGAAATAACATTTAAATAAATCAGTGTTCATATACAAACAAATAATGGCAACACCAGGGGCCTTGTGTATAATGCAGTGTGTAGAACTCACACTATAACATGGCGTGTGGACAAAGGTGGAAATGTGCTTATGCACAAAAAAATCCAAATGCATAAATCTGTGTGAATGCCAACTTCCACGTTCTTCCACTACACAAATCCCGGTCAGCGTGAAAAGTAACGCACGTGCACGCACCTGCTGTCCCGCCCCAACTCCTCCCAGAAATATGCCTTTTTGAAAATGCAAATCAATATAAATAGCCCTTAAGCACAGCCTTCTGTGAAAAGACAATGGCAAAAGCATGGAGAAAAATAGAAGAATTTCAGCGAATACCAAGTGGAGGCAAAGAAAAACGTACTATTTGTTGGTTTAAACAGTGATATAATCAACAAAAGGAAGTTGATCGAGTGACATAGAGTGTCGGAGAAACTCGAAAGCTCAAGTTCACAAAGTCGCACAGTGCCCAAAATAAAAAAGTTGTCAAATATCAAAGTCACCATGAAAAGGTGAGTCATAGCCCAATGTCTGAGTGTCATATAGAAGCTTATTAGGGTACAGAAAAAAAAAATAGGCACACAGCGGGAAAAAAGCACAAAATGTCAACTTCCACTTGAATCACATAGTTTATTTTGTCATTAAAGTAGAACTAAAGTATACTTCATCTTAAAATCATTTAATTTACTAGTTTCTCAAATCCCATCGTAACTAAAGTAGCACGTGAAATGCTTTGTTTTGTATTTAATCTTCTATGTGCTCTATGTGCACTACCTGCTTCTTAAACGGGCTTTCTCTTCCTCCGACAGGACACAGAATCCATTTCATTCATAATATTAAAGCTCTCTGAATAATTAAAATACTGAGATGTATACGTGATATCATTTTCATGATAATAGGAGTTAAAGCATGTTAATAAACATGGGAACATGGTGGCACAGTGATAGTGATGAGTAGGTGCCTTGTCCACAGATTGTTTCTGCCTCCCGCAAGATGCTTGCTGCGCCGTGCGGCGCAACTTTCGCTGAAATAATTTATTGCAGCAGTACTGTCTCTTTCAAACATAGTAACCCATAATTCCTGTCCTTCGTTTTCTTTCTCCAAGTAACCAATCGCCACACAATCAGCTCTGTAATAGATGTTAAGCCATCTGTAAGCTTAGAACGCCAATTCAAACTTTTAAGGAACATTAAAATATCTTCGTATTACATGCTTAATTATTCTATCCATCTGTCTTTCCGCAGTGTTGTGCCAGCCCCAGCAAGAATACAGTGCGAGGCAAGAACAATCAGTGAACGGAGCGCCAGCTCCTTGCTAGCGCTGTGGCACCATGTCCTCACATGTTTAATTATTAACAATATAGATTATTTAAATGAAGTTAAAGTTTTATCTGTATAATATAATAAACATATTTTGCTGCATTTTATCTTAAAAATTACATCGTCTTCATATGTAAATACGCACTATATAAAGTGGCGCAGGTTGTGCAATATTTTAACTGTATTGCAAGTTTACAGTGAGGTAATTGTACTTGTAAGTACAAACAGTTGTTTAAGGAGCACTTGATGGATTGATCGAGTACATTTATAGTTCTTGGAATAAAACTGTTTCTGAACCGTGAGGTCCGTACAGGAAAGGCTCTGAAGCGTTTGTTGGATGAGAGCAGTTCAAATAGTGAATGGCTGAGGCAGCATGTGCTTGATTCTGTATACCGATAATTCTCTTTCCAATCAGCTTCTCCGAGTGGTGCAGTGACAGTAACAACGCTAAAGCAGCTATGGTATTTGGAATAGTTTGGCCATTCCGTGGACCATTATATTTTACAGGTTAATTACAATCAGATGCCTTAAACTAATAAACAATATGTGGTTAATTTTGTGTGCATTTATAAAGCCGTGTCAGGGATGTGGATCTGAAAAAGAAAGGGAAACCACACTTGAACAAAAGCACTGCTTTGATGCTGGGTGCCACCAGTTTGCAAAACCGAGCAGAGAACTTGCGTACGCCAGGGCTTGAGCTACTGTGAAAATGTGCGTGGCTTTATACCAAGTTTAGGTTTTATACATTGCGATTTGAGGGTGGAAACGGGAGTACGCAACATTTTTGTGCATACACACCATTTATACATGAGGCCCCAGCTCTTTCCGTACTTACAAAAAGTACCAAATCCACCTAGGATCTGCCTCTTATTTGCAATCTTAATACTACACTTTTTGTCAGAACCAAAGACATACTGACACACTTCTCTCCATATCAAAAATCAGGGTCTAAAGTGGGGGTGTTTTATTGAGGGCCCAAAATAACACGTTCTGTGTACCATATTATATCAGCATATACCTCCCCTCACATTTTCTGTACAAAAATACACACAGGTACCAGTCATATTCAACATTGTGTCTCTCTTGAAACTGTCTTCCATTTTTATTAGGTTTTCTTTTCTAGGACATTGCAGTGGGCTCAGAAAGCTACCAGTGGCCACAGGACCAAATCAGTACTGAGTGATAAAATGGCATCACTGGTAGGGCCAGTACCAGAATTTAGAATTCTGGTTCCATAGGAAAAGCCGTAAATGCCTGAAATCCCCCCCCCCCCCCCCCCCCCCTCCCTTTTTAATAAATGATGACAAGGAAAACTACCAGTTTACTACAAACATTAGGTAAATGAATGTAAACTTGACTTTTCATTTTAGAACCATGTATATTTTATTTCAATTCAAATAATTCATAAGTATAACACAATAAGTAAGTTAGTTGCATTTTTAGAAACAAAATTCCAGTTTTAAAAAATAAATAAAAATATGTTTAATTAAAAAGGACGCACATGACTACTACATTGCATGATCAGGATTATCTTTGATTTTCACTAATTTCACAAATAATTTTCATAGTACTAAAATATAATAATAATATAAAACAGGCGTAATATAAATTAATTAAATATGCAATTGACAAAATGCTAAGTTTTTAAAAATGTATGCTAATCAATACAGTGATTAGGCACAAATCCATAACAGAAACCTAAATGATCCTTCTTAAGCTGCTCATAATGGCAATTCACTGTGGTTAGAGGATAAAGGAAGAAATGGAAAGAAAATCCTATGTATACTGTATATCAAAAATCTACATCATGCCAATGTCAAAATACAGATGGAAGAAAAGATAAAAGTCACACTTGCTAAAAGTAAAAATGTACTAAAATAATAAAAAAATAAATCCAAACATACAACTGAAGAAAATAAATCAATGAGGATGTCCAGTGTAAATATTGCCTTTGAGATGCCTAAAGTACTGCACCCTGGCATTTGGAAGACCACCCACAAAGGGTGCCCTGGTCAGTGCATGAAGTCAAGTGAGAGCAGTAGTCAGATACAGGTGTGAATTTGTTGCTAAAGTAAAGCACATCCATTTACACCAGCATTATTACAGCACCTCACCACATTAACAAAAAAACGTGATATGAACACATTGGTGATGGAGCATACAGACCACATTTGGAGTCGGTCAGAAACAGATTGTTATCACATTTAACATAAGTGGAAATGCAAATGCGTTTTCTATCCACATACAACAATTAAGCCAGAGGAAAAGACAAAAGAATCATGTAGTGCAGTGGCAGGAGTGAGGAAAGTGGCAGATGGACAAGCAGTCAACCCAGACATCTGTGCAACTTTAAAAAGAAGGGGACACAGTTGGAAACTTGTTGAGGGTAAATTTCACACAAATATTATCTGGACTGCCAGTGAAAAGGACCTCCTCCATTTTCATAATGAATATAATTGTTTTCACCCCAACATAAAGCTGAAGCTGAATTACTCAAAAACAGAAGTCAGCTTCCTTGACACCACCGTTCAACTGAAAGACAACACCCTTGTAACTTCTATTTTTCACAAACCGACAGACAGACGGACCTACCTGAAAAATGATAGCTTCCACCCCAAGCATATAAGGCGCTCCATTATTTTCAGCCAAGCAATACGGTACAATCGTATTTGCTCAGACCCAACAGACCGGGATCAACAACTGCAGGAGCTCAGACAAGATTTCATCAAACAAGGTTACACCCCGAAAACAACAGACACTCAAATAAGAAGAGCTACTGCCATACCCAGAGACAACCTTCTGGAATATAAAAACAAAGACAACAAGGATCGCATCCCCCTTGTTGTCACCTACAACCCACATCTTGAAACACTTCGAAAAATTATAAAAGAACTTCAGCCAATACTAAATAATGACCAAACACTGAAAAATGTATTTCCTGAACCTCCCCTCCTGGCATACAGACAACCACCAAACCTTCAACAATTAATTGTCCGAGGCTCCCTAAGTGAACCAACAGAAAATGGCACATCTCCATGCCTACAGAAAAGATGCAAAACATGTGCCCACACCTATGATACAGACCGTATAGTTATACCACACTGCCGACTTGAACATCACATCAAGGGATCATTTTCCTGCAGATCATCTAATGTAGTCTACCTAATTTTCTGCATGAAATGTCCTGACACTGCACTCTATGTGGGAGAAACTGGACAAACACTCCGCCAGAGAATGAATTTACACAAGTTCCACATTAAACATGGCAACACAGATGTTCCTGTAGCGGCCCACTTCAACAGCCATGGACACTGTGAGAAGGACTTTAAAGTCACAGTGCTTATGGGCAACTTCAAAACACAGCAAGAGAGAAAAGAATGGGAAGTTAAACTCATGCTAAAATTTAATACTTTACAACATGGATTGAATAAAGACAAGAGTTTTATGGCCAGATATGAGGATTGTTTACATCTCTCAGAATGACAGACAACCTGTCTACAGACCCACATTGTTTTGAAAAAACTCATTACAAACTTCAAAAGACTTTGTTGGACAGTTATCTTATCCAGAGATCTTGACCATACATTGTTCTTTTCTCTCTTGTTAAATTAACCCTAGCCTGAATGAATCTATTAATTTTTTACATTCAAAATTTCTCATTTAAATATTTACCAATGTTGTTTCTTGTCCTAGAGTATGTATATAAACATAGGGAACTCCAGTTTCTGTATTACATCATGCCTGAAGAAGGGGCCTGAGTTGCCTCGAAAGCTTTTATATTGTAATCTTTTTAGTTAGCCAATAAAAGGTGTCATTTTGCTTGGCTTTTCTCTACACAAATATTAGGAAGTTTTTCTTTACACAGAGAAACATAGACATATTGAATAAGCTACCAAGTATGTAGACAGTAGGACTTTAGTGACTTTCAAAACTAATTAAGTGGATAGGACTGACAAGTTTTGTTGGGCTGAATGGCCTGTTCTCATCTAGATCGTTTTAATGTTCTAAAGTGAACGAAGCAACGTGTGTGGAAAATGGGATAGCATCTCCTTCATGAGCCTTTCATATCATTAGTATAATATTTAAATACTAAACTTCTTTATCACAGTGTGGCATGTCACCTTCTTTTCACATGTTCTTGCTAGGTAATTGCGAACTGGCAGTATTCATTCTAACTACAGGTTAGTAGCTGCAGTGTGCTTTGCTAAACACAAGTGGACCCTGGAGATGCATTTTAATGCCAGAAGTATAAATCATATACAGAATTATGTACAATATGATGGATGGCCGGGGATTGTGCCCTACCAGGAGACCTGGAGGAGATCGGGGCCACAGGCTTGGGGCTTAGAAGCTCAAACCTGTTGGAGTCCGTGGCCACCACCAGGGGGCGCCAGGGCAGCTCCGGAAACAAGATCTGCAGCACTTCCACCACACCCGGAAGTGCTGCCAGAGGTTAATCGGGAAGCACCTGGAGCACTTCTGGGTGCACTATAAAAGGGACCGCCTCACTCCATTTGAAGAGCAGGAATCGGGTGGAAGAGGACGAAGCTTGCGAGGAGAGGAGTAGAGGCGGCAGAAGACTTGAGGAAGAAAAGGGACTGAGCCTTGTGGGTAATTTGTGCGCTGTGTGTTGTGTGCTAAAAGAACTGTAAATAAATAGAGTGTGCATTCGAACATTGTGTGTCCTTGGTGTCTGTCTGTAGCTGGGCTGGTCTTCTACAACAAATATAGAATTTATAGTGGAAAGACATGTTAAAGGAGGTATTTGAGAAAACTAATAGTCATCACTGGCTGAATATAACATGTTTTGAATATCACTGAAGTAGGTTTAACTTAACAGAAAAGAAAAACATTCATAAAGTAGCATGCAGCAAGGTGCCCACAGTTCCTACAATTAAATACACCATTACCACTAGCAGTATCCTTGTGGACAGGCAGGTTTCAGGAAAGAAAGGTGTGACATGATACCCAGCAAAGTCCCAAAGAGTGAAAAATATATAAGAAGGCATCAGCACGTGCGATACACATTGTTCTACCAGTGAATAAAGAAGGAAGCAGCCAGGAGACAGTATGACATATTTGTGCAATTAATGTCCTGGAAGAAGAGAGTGAATGAATAATAATAATAATTCTTTGCATTTATATAGCGCTTTTCTCACTACTCAAAGCACTCAGCAATTGCAGGTTAAGGGCCTTGCTTAAGGGCCCAACAGAGCAGAGTCCCTATTGGCATTTACGGAATTCAAACCAGCAACCTTCCGATTGCCAGTGCAGATCCCTAGCCTCAGAGCCACCACTCCACCACTGAAGACCTAGAAGGAAATGTGTGAATTCTTCCAAGAGTATTAGAGGGCAAGTAAACAAAGGTGCCACGAGCCTCTTAAAGGGAGAACACGACACCATGAAGAACTTCAAAACTCTCCTCACTGATAAAAGGAGTAGGAGACCAGGAACCGCACTGACTGTTTAAGAAATTGGGAAGCAACCTGTTAGATACCTTTAAGAAGTCGGTCAGCTGTCCTAAAAATGGGGCCTTTTAAGAGCAACAGAAGACTAAAGGGAACACAGTGTTCAAAACAGGCTGTTCAGTTAGGTCCAGAGAGGTTGCAGGATTTGTTACTTTGTTTTTTATTTATTTGCTGCTTTTATTTTTTCTATATGCTCATCCCTCCTGTGTGTTTAATTATATAATAAATATTTATTTTTGTATATTGTGGCCTGCTTGGTGTTACACTTACTCTAAAGTCTTACTTAAGATAAGAGGGTGACTATAATGGCACCTCTTTCTTGTAAAAATACTGTAAGTTCTTAGGTTAAGATCTTATGAGAAACATAGGATTTTAAAAAGTCCTGATTAGTTCTCTGGTGTACACATAAAACCAGATGTCCTTATAAGAGTTACTTATCTATTATTATTACATATTTCTTTCTCAGAACTCAATTTAACAATATTTATCAATTTCCATTTCCTTTCCTCTGTTTATTTTATTTTCCCATTGTCTTTTCCCTTCAGACATAATGAACTTGAATTTTAGTTTTCCTTTATATACGACAGAACGGTACAAGTTTCCAACAAATGTGTTTATTTTTTAGATATTTTTCCTTTTATTCTTTTCAAATGTGTCTAGTGTTTTCTGTGGGTATTTTTAATCTCTAAAAGGCCATACATTATACATATTATTTATTTTTTAGATGCTGGTTTGTCATTCTATTAGTTAAGCAATTTGGGGTTTATATAGTTTAGAATTTCTAAGTAATTGTCTACAGTAAACATCTAAAAATGTCTTTTTCCTTTACTTTTGAGTGCCTTTTAAACAGCAACAAAATGTTTTACTATTTCATACATAAAACATTACCTCATTTTTTCTTCTTTATCATTAAACATCTTGTTATTTTTCACATTTAAGTTCCCAACAAAAATAAAATAATGAACTTATAATTCAGTTTACTGTTTTCTGGGTGGCGGGAATACTGCTGCTTTAAACATTAACAGATGAATTATGCTTCCCTTTAGTCTTTTTAATTTCAAAAGATCGATTTTCATTATTCCTTCTCTCACATGTGACAGTTTTTTTCTTATCTGCTAACTTATTCTCATACTTAATATCTGGAATCTTTACTGATTACTTTGTCTGTATGTTGATTATTCCTGCCAACTACAGCACAATACAAAAATCAATTATATTTCACACATTCAGCTTTGATTTTGAAGTTTCCCAAAAAAATTTAGTACGCACTCTCATTTGTCTAATAACATTTTCTTTCATTTCTGCTTGGGATTTTTGCCATCTGCACTCTCAATAACACTTATTATGTGTGTATGTTTTATTTATATACAGTATAAAGTCACAATGGCCTTCAGCGGCACTACTTACTTACACCGCTACATTAGTTCACAATGGGACCATTTATAGAAAGAATAGAATCCTGGTCACTGGAGCTAGGAGACAGCAGTAACTACTGAGTCACTGTGCTGCTCTCCAAATCTAAAGATACTAAAGTTAAATCTCATCTTCTTTTTTGCTAATTATTTTGTGTCTCTTAATGAATGCAAACTCATGGTTTCTTTCACTCTGGCATTATCATATTATTATTTATTGTACTGTCTCTCTTACTGTATATTGATTACCATGATTTTCAATTGAAATTTGGATTCTTGACCGTGCTAAGTTAGTTATATTTAAATGTATTTGCTTAGCAGATGCTTTTATCCAAAGGGACTTACAAAGGACATCAACATAATTGGATAACTTCAGTCCAGAAGTTTAGCAGGACAGGTTACAAGAATTGAACACCACATGTGAAGAACTATAAAGCGAGTAGAAAAAAAATTATCATTTAAAAATATGAGAGAAACCCACAGAGCAAAATCACTCATTAACAATTGGACAGATATTCACAGAACAATAGGGTTTTCCATTGCTCCTTACATACATTGAGGGAGTCAACCAGTTCAGATGGAGTTGGGCAGCTTGTTCCACCAACTAGGGACCACACATGAAAAGGGTCTGGATTGAGATTTAATATCACTGGCTTCACTGGACGCTGTCCACTGGTAGACCTGAGTGGGCAAAGAGCAGCATAGCACCTCACCAGTGTCTTCATATACACAGGTTCTGACCCATTGCCCACTCTAATTTTTAGTTATTTTTTTGTTCAATAATGTTAATAATCCAAATATCACTGTCAAAGGCATCTTAACACACAAATATTTGCACATGTCTTATAACGTTGCTTTTTATTTATTGTAATTCTATATAATATTCCTTTGGCAGCCTTTTATATCCAGGTGTCATCTTGTGTTTGCATGTATTTAATGTATGGCTTGCATCTTTTTGACATTTAACATTTGTGAGTCCTTTTTTATCTGTGTTTTTATGCATTTTCTGCCATTTTTGTTTAGTCGTTTATTTTTGACTGACAGTCTCCTATTGTTTTTTGAGTTTCAAAAAAATGGTTTTGCTGCCATTTCATTATCATGATGACAGTGTCATGTTTTAGGCTGAATGGAGGTGCTTCCTTCTATTCATTCTCTTGGAGTCAGAACTATAGTAAGAGATATGTGAGATCTACTAAAGGCTCCACAAGTCAGGCCAGTCCTCTTTATCCTACCTGGAACAGGCCTCACTCCAATGGACTTAACTCCAGCTACAACAGCCTGCACAATTCTGAAAGAATTTAAGCCTTAAACATGACCTTAAATGTTTCAAAGTGTCAAAATGCATTACAAGTTGAAAGAAACTATAAAAACCTCTGGTTTTCAGAGACTAATCTATAAAGAAGTCTTTATTAATCAGGATATTTATTCCGAAAAGACTTTCTCAACCACTGAGTTCCAACTGTCTTTGGTTGCACAAGTGGGTGGTGGTGGGTCACCTAAGCAATCCACAGCACTAAATTATATTTGTCCCTGTTTGCAAATGTTTGGTAAATAGGGGCCTCCCCGAGGTTTTCCAATTTGCACTTGACTCAACAAGGGCTACCTCCACTGTTACATTGCTGCTTGTTTAATCAAGGAGTATCCCGACATTCTTACAATGAATGTCACTCGTTTCACTAAGGAGGACCACAGTCCTGTTCTAACTTAAACTTACTTGTTTATAAGATGGTAAAGGTTGAGAAACACTGGTCTAGAAGACAATCAACAAAGGGCAAAAAGGAATTGCCTAAAAGACAATACACAAATGAGTAATACCAAAACACAATCCATAAGAAAATTAGAAAATCCATAAACAAAAAACAATACACACCGTAACTCCAAGCAACTTCAATGCACCACAACTGAGCTCCCTCGTTTCTGACCTAAAACAGCCAGAAGGAGGCTTAGGAGTTGTAATGTCTGGGTGGCCCCGCCTCCTGGGGTACCACCCACAAAATATAAGCAACACTGGGGAACATGTTTTACACATAGACACATAACATTTAATAAATGAAGTAATTAAGGAAAGCAAGGTTGAAGAACAACACTTTACATGAAAGGAGACAAAAACTAAGAGCAAAAAAACAGGGAAATGTATTAAATAACAATGAAAACATTAAATACATAAGAAATGCACATAAGCCAGAGTAATAAGCCTGGTTAAACAATAGCACTGAGTACTTTTTCTAGTTGGGCATGGAAATTCATCCATGCAGAGTGAGACCAGAGAGATCATCTTTCCATGAAAATTACTAGTAAAATAGAAATTAAAGCAGAAACTGAATTTATAGCCTTGGGAGAAGTAAGGCTTGACTGATTGAGTGAATTTACATAAAAAAGAACAAACTAGAAACCGTAATCATGTGCTTAGCAGATAAACTGAACGTTTAAAATGCATTTTTGTAATTATTTTTAAAGACAGAGTTTGTTTCGATTTTTTTTTAACTTGAGTTATTTGTATGGAATGTTATTTGATTTTAATAAAATCAATAAAAAAAAATACAATTATTCTTAAAGTCAAAGAAATTGTTTACTGCAGTCCTTTGGTTCTAAGTAAGTCATTTGTGCTATATAACCAATTTACAGAAGTATAGTGACAATCTGCAGTAGGAAAATGACTTTGAATGGAAAATAAAACATTAAACAAAGAATGTAGTGACTAAAACAATAATAATCAAAGCAATAAATGAAATTAATTTTCAAATAAACACAAAATTGAGAAAATTTCCAGAATGAACAAAAAATATATCTAACCTGCAGTACATACTGGCACTGGCTCAAGTGAATGAAGTAAGCCCTTGCAGATTCTACAATAATGCCTCTGTGTTATCTCCTTTAATAGTCAACTGTTAGAGACTGTTGGGCATTGTGCTTGGCTAAGCCCTTTTGTCACTGCAGGGACTTAGGGCAAGCTAGCTGTATGTTATGTATGATTATTGTTTTTTCACTTCTGCCAGATGGATGGTGATATATTTCACCCATTATTTTTTTCAGATTTTTCGGTTTTCAATCTGCTATTAACCTTGCAATACAGAAAATATGATTCTTCAGTTTTTAGCTGTGACAAACTTTTTTGCATTAATAATTGTGATATTTGTGTTATGTATTTTCTAAGCACTAAAGCAACACACAATTTCACCTTTTCTTTGCTTCATCATCTGTTCCTATTTTGTTATGTAAATGTTTTTTCATCCTGCCTTGTATTTTCTCTTTTTCTTTACCTCTCTATACTCTTATCCCAATTTACTTTACTTAACTTTTCTCTCGCCCTTCTTATTTTTTAATTAATCTCAAGTGATTTTAGGCAAACAAGCTTCTTGTGGAATGCCTTTCAAAATAATCTTTTATAAATTTAGAAAAACAGTTTCTCTTTTCTTGCTATTTATGTGTTTTTGTGTTATTAGCTTAACATGTGCCTTTGATGGTTTCCCTTGTTATTTAATTTCTTTTTATACGGGTATACCCCAAGTTCAAGTAGGCTTTATTGTCACTTCAACCATATACAGTTAGTACACAGTGAAACGAAACAACGTTCCCCCAGGACCAAGGTGCTACATGCAACATAAATTTACAACATAAATTAACAGAAAAAACTAAACTAGCTAACTAAGAGGCCTAGTTAGCTGGCTAGCAGAGACAAGACAGATTGACCTAACATAAATTACCTAACATGAATTACCTAACATGAATTACAGCATAAATCAACAAAAACTAACTAACTATCTAAGGAAGACTTTTTTAACCAGACAGCAGACAACAAAGTGCACGTGCAATGTGCAAACAAAAGCAACAAGTGACAGTGCGACAAAAAACACAAACGTAACATAATAATATGGTGTTGTGGTGATGAGTTGAGGTAGTGGAGAAACAGTAAACATTCCTTAGTTTAGCAGCAAAAAAATTAGGAAGTAAAGAAGTTAGTGCAAAAAGTAAACCAGTAATGGATATTGTGCAAAAAAAGAAAGCATTTACAGGTTGGTGTGTACGATAGTTTGGTAGTGTAGGTCAGTGTGTTTAAGCTTGTGTTGATTAGTCAGTTCAATCTCAATGTTTTGAGGTAGTTGAGTTAAGCTAAGTGATAATGTTTGTGTGTGTGTGTGTGTGCGTGCGTGTGTGTGTGTTTATCAGTCCAGTCCCTTTTTGTTGAGAAGACGGATGGCTTGTGGAAAAAAGCTGTTGCACAGTCTGGATGTGTGTGCCCGAATGCTTCGGTACCTTTTTCCAGATGGCAGGAGGGTGAAGTGTGTGTGAGAGGGGTGTGTCCGATCAGCCACAATGCTGGTGGCTTTGCGGATGCAGCGTGTGGTGTAGATGTCTTCAATAGAGGGGAGAGAGACCCCGATGATCTTCTCTGCTGTCCTCACTATCCGCTGTAGGGTCTTGCGGTCCGATATGGCACAATTCCCAAACCAGACAGTGATGCAGCCGCTCAGGATGCTCTCGATAGTTCCTCTATAGAAGGTGGTCAGGATCGGTGGTGGGAGCTGGGCCTTTCTCAGTCTTCTCAGAAAGAAGAGACGCTGTTGGGCTTTCTTGTGTAGGGAGCTGGTGTTGAGGGACCAGCTAAGGTCCTTCTCCAGGTGGACGCCCAGGAATTTGGTGCTGTCGACGATCTCCACAGAGGAGCCGTTGATGCTCAGCGGAGAATGGTCACCTCGTGTCCTCCTAAAGTCAACAACCATCTCCTTTGTCTTGTCAACATTCAGAGACAGGTTGTTGTCTTTACACCAGTCCGTTAGCCCCTGCACTTCCTCTCTGTACGCTGACTCGTCGTTCTTGCTAATGAGACCCACCACGGTCGTGTCATCAGCGAACTTAATGATGTGATTTGAGCTGTATGTTGCTACACAGTCGTGAGTCAGCAGTGTGAACAGCAGGGGACTGAGCACACAGCCTTGTGGGGCACCAGTGCTCAGTGTGGTGGTGCTGGAGGTGCAGTTCCCGATCCGTACTGACTGAGGCCTTCCGGTCAGAAAGTCCAGGATCCAGTTGCAGAGGGAGGTGTTCAGGCCCAACAGGCTCAGCTTCCCGATCAGTTGTTGGGGGATGATCGTGTTGAATGCTGAGCTGAAATCTATGTACAGCATTCGAACGTATGTGTCCTTCTTGTCCAAGTGTGTGAGGGCAAGATGGAGTGCAGTGGAGATGGCGTCGTCCGTTGAGCGGTTAGGACGGTACGCAAATTGCAGTGGGTCCAGTGAGGGGGGCAGCAGGGACTTGATGTGTCTCATGACAAGCCGCTCGAAGCACTTCATGATGGTGGGTGTAAGTGCAACAGGACGATAGTCATTGAGACAGGACACAGAAGACTTCTTGGGCACGGGTACGATGGTGGTGGCCTTGAAGTACGTGGGAACGATGGCGCTGCTCAGAGAGATGTTGAAGATGTCGGTAAGAACATCTGCCAGCTGTTCTGCACATTCTCTGAGCACTCTGCCTGGGATGTTGTCTGGTCCAGCAGCTTTACGTGGGTTGACTCTGCGTAGAGTTTTCTTCACATCCGCTGTAGTGAGACACAGCACCTGGTCGTTCAGAGGAGGGGTGGTCTTCCTCGCCGCCACGTCGTTCTGCCTGTCGAACCGAGCGTAGAAGTTGTTCAGCACATCTGGGAGGGAGCCGTCACCGTCACAGGCAGGTGATGTCGTCCTGTAGTGTGTGATGGCTTGTAAGCCCTGCCACATGCGCCGTGTGTCGCCGCTGTCTATGAAGCGATTGTGGATTCTCTGGGCGTGTGCGCGCTTCGCCTCTCTGATGGCCCGAGAGAGTTTGGCCCTTGCTCTTCTAAGGGCCACCTTGTCTCCCGCTTTGAAGGCAGAGTCTCGGGTCCTCAGAAGTGCACGCACTTCCGCAGTAATCCACGGTTTCTGGTTGGGTCGTGAGATGATGTTCTTGGAGACAGTGACGTCATCGGTGCACTTACTGATGTAGTTGGTCACTGATGAAGTGTACTCCTCCAAGTCAGTGAAGTCGCCGTAAGTTGCAGCCTCCCTAAACATGTTCCAGTCAGTGCTCTCAAAATAATCCTGAAGAGCAGAGATGGCTCCTGCTGGCCAGGTTTTCACTTGCTTCAGAACCGGTTTTGAACGCCTGACGAGTGGTCTGTATGCTGGAATTAGCATAACAGAGATGTGGTCTGAGTAGCCGAGGTGGGGGCGGGGCTCAGCCCAATATACGCCGGGGATGTTTGTGTAAACAAGATCCAGCTTGTTTTCCCCTCTCGTTGCAAAGTCCACATATTGATGGAATCTAGGAAGCACTGACTTGAGATTTGCATGGTTGAAATCTCCAGCAACAATAAACAGTCCATCCGGGTGTGTATTTTGCAGTTCACTGATCTTTGTATACAGTTCCCATAGCACTTCCTTAGCATTAGCGCCAGGTGGAATGTACACTCCGATAATGAAAACGGTGGTGAATTCCCATGGTAAATAAAAAGGTCTGCATCTAACAGTCACAAACTCCACTAGCGATGAGCAATAACTAGAAACTAGCACAGAGTTCTTGCACCATTTCGCATTGATGTAAACACACAAGCCGCCACCGCGAGTCTTACCGCACAAAGCTGCATTTCTGTCGGCGCGAAACGAGGCTAGCCCATCTAGCTGAATAGCGGCATCCGGTACTTTGTCGCTGAGCCATGTCTCCGTGAAAACAAAGACACAGCAGTCTCTAACCTCACGCTGTGTAGCCTGCTGGAGTCGGATGTAGTCCAGTTTATTGTCCAGGGAGCAGACGTTGGATAGGATGATGGACGGGAGAGCCGGCCGGCTAGGGTTTGTTTTTAGCCTAGCACAGACTCCCGCCCGCTTTCCGCGCTTCTGCTTCCTCGCGCACCGCTTCCGATGTCCCCTTCTCCAGCCGCCGGCATCAGGCAATGCCGAGGCTTCGAGGCCTGGTTCGCACAGCAAGCCGAGGTCGCGTAGCGTTTCCCGCAGCTCATCATGGATGTCGTTAACCGGTTTGTTTAGGTAGAAGAGTGTCTGGCGGTTGTATGTACGAACACCAGTCGCGACGATATCCATACATAGAGTAAAATAAACACGTTACACATAAAAACGTAAACAACGTAGCACCGTTTTTGCTCCGGAGCGGCCGCTGCGTGCTACTGCCGCGCCGCCATTTCCCGCAAGATTTTGAATACTTTCCTTTTTTCAGTATTAAAGAACTAATCTTACAGTATATTTGTCCAGAAGCCTACATATATTAGTCCACTTTCTTTTAATTGCCCTAGCTGTATTTTTTTGTTTGACAATTTCCTTAATATTCTTGCATAAATATTTTTCCATTCATCTTTGAAACTCACATGTCCAGAGCAGGGTCAGTGGGAACCCTTCTGTTTTGTCTTGGTAGAGTAATATTTTACTCTACTTTCCCCTATTAAATTATTAATATGTAGCCTTTGTCAGAATGCCTCAGATATCACAGGCTTACCACTTTTTATAAGGTATTATAGTATATAACTTCTCCCCACCTTCCCTTCTACATCTATAACCTCAGGCAATTAGGTGTAGTAAAAGACAAGCAGGAGTTAAGTTACACTTTAAATAATGTATTACTGATAATATTCATAAATAATAGCAATATGCAAAGTACATTTGAATATTGGCAACCATACAACCTGATAAATTGTGATGTGTAGTTTCAGGCGGCACACAAACTTCCATCCATCCATTTTCCAACCCGCTGAATCCGAACACAGGGTCAAGGGGGTCTGCTGGAGCCAATCCCAGCCAACACAGGGCACAAGGCAGGAACCAATCCCAGGCAGGGTGCCAACCCACCGCAGGACACACACAAACACACCCACACACCAAGCACACACTAGGGCCAATTTAGAATCGCCAATCCACCTAACCTGCATGTCTTTGGACTGTGGGAGGAAACTGGAGCGCCCGGAGGAAACCCACGCAGACATAGGGACAGACTTGTTAGTTACTTAAAAATGTCTCTAGTTAAGGCATCATTGGTGGTCATCTTTCTTCAGAACAGGCCGCATGGTCTCAATATGGCTGCCGAGCTGTGCTCTTCATTGTGTTGTCCTTTTCAGTTCATTCATCAGTTTGATAAGAGAGAGAGTGTGAGGTAAGCAAGCAAATGTATAGATTTTCTGTCCAACCTCTAGAGCCAATAGGACATCATGGTACTTAAAGGCTTCTGATACAAGCCAGTCCCAAACAGCCATACTTCAGACCAATGGGGGAATAGAACACCCTCACACCTGCCCCCAAAACCATATGTTAAGGTAAAGCTTGGCAGTTAGGCAGCCTGGCTTTCCTGCGGGAGGTTGACTGAGAGACTTTAGCAGACAAACACTTGCAAACTGGTTTGAGGCACATCCCCCAAATCCTGTTGTAAAATTCAAAGAGACTCAGTCCTGATGGGGGGAAGGGGTTCTTAAACCATCAAACCATTGCTGTTAGTATCAATAGTGTAACACTAATATTATATTGCTTTGCCTAAGTTACAAATAAAGACATACAAAATATTTATCAAGTTATGTGCAAAATCTCACATCACAAGACATACCCATGCAAGCTTCGGGCGGAAGACAGAAACAATCCCTGGACAGGATGCCAGCCAGTCCATTGCAGTTTTCCATGAATAGTATTATTTTTTTGTACATTTTTTCCACAACAATTAGCACATTTATGTGTGCTTGAATAACCCAATTATTCACAGAAAACTGATTTCTAAAATCCCACGTAAACCCTTATTCTGATTAGAGAAATTAGGTTATAAGCCTCTGAGAAACCTGCTTAACAGAGGTAGATATCTATGTGAATAATCCAATAATGTGGCCATGTAAACCCATAACTAGGTTGTTGTTAAGGATTTTTTAGTCTGTGCATGTCCTTTGCACTCTGTTCGTCTGCACATGTATTGGCTTTTTGCATGCTTTCAACAGCCATGGGTAGAAACATCCACAAAATACATCTCCAGAGGCAAATGTTCGGGCAATTGCATTATTCCTTTTATTGGGTGAAATAATTTGTGTCAATATTTCAGAATTTTATGTTTAATGTATAGTTCTAAGCTCAGCAAGACAGTCTCATGAGCAGTAGGGTAAAATGTTAAAAGTAACGTACATTATGCAGTCCGATTACTTTTTAAAGTAACAAGTTACCAAACATAATATTAATCTAATTGAAGGAAAAGTACCTACATTATTATTAGTCCAGCACCACTATGTGTAATGTAAGAAACACAGGTACTGGATCCTTTGCAGGGCTCAGTCGTACAGCGAAGCAGAAAAGAATTTACTGTATGCAATCCTTTAACAGAAGCCTATAAATAAAGCATCGATTTGACTAAATATATTTATAGAAAACAAGAAAATGATCACAAACGTCATGCTTATTTTCAAATTCACAGTGACCATTGGTGATGTTTAACTCTTTTTTGCTTAGTTTTTTATGTCGGAGCGTTTTGCCAAAGGAAACTACAAAAGATTACTTACATAGGTAAACATGGATGATTAAGAAACCAAGTTTTTAAAAGGATCCCAAAGTAGAGTGGGAAAAGGATCTCTTACTCAGCATTTCAGAAAAGCAGTGGAAGGTAGCCATACACTGAATTTACTCGAGCTTGATGTGCACAAAGCATTCAGTTATTCAACTTAAAATTTATTATCGAGCACATCTTGTCCAAAATGTTTCCAGGGCAAGATCCAACCTGCAAACGCTGAAAATGAGCCCCAGCTTCACTAGGCCACATGTTTTGGGCATGTACCAAATTAACATCACTCTGGACAAGACTTTTTAAATGCCTTTCAGATAGCCTTGGTGTCACAGTCTCTCCTTATCCACTAACAACTGTGTTTGGTGTCCTACCAGATGGAATTAAAGTGGAGAAGGACAAACAAACTGTGATTGCCTTTACTTCACTACTAGCACATAGACTTATCTTGCTCAACTGGAAGAATCCTAACCCACCTCTTTTAAGTCAGTGGGTAACTGATGTTATATACTATTTGAAATTGGAAAAAAAAATTCTCTCTTAAAGGATCTGTTCGAAATGTTTTTAAAACCTGGCAGGATCTACTCAATAATATTCTAGAATAAGCACTTTCCCTCTTTACTGCTCTCAAACATTTTACTTTGGCTTTTGGCCTTTCTCTCTTTCTCATGGGTGGGGGTTGAATTGAATTGAATTTAGTTTTGTTAAGTTTGACTTCATTCTATGGAATGTTACATGCTTTCAATAAATTCAACAAAAATTTAAAAAAAAAAAAAACAGGTTTTTGTTTAAAAAAATAAAAAACAACCAAAATAGCCCTAGATAAATGAATAGAAGGGTTTTATTACAAAAAAAACAAATACACAGGGATACAAAATACAATAGAAGTGATAATGCAAAGTCAAATAAGTAAAACAACAAAGTTTAGCACATTTCTGGGACTTCCAAAGCTCAGGAATAGCAGGAAGCTCCCTCACCAGCCCAGTGAGTAAGCTAGTCCCACCACACCTTTACTTCCCTCTTTGTGCTCCAAAACTATGCTGGCCCCTGTTTTTCCACCAGACAAGTGATTGTTAAATATCTCTTCCCCAACTCCAACCTCAATGGTCTGGAATCTGAAAGGAGTTTTAAGCTCCAACTAGGAAGTACCTATGGAGAAGTCCCAGGGACCACTTCTTGGTCAGTTGTATCTTAGGAAACGCCTGCAGCATCCTTTTAGTCTTCTTCTTCTTTCAGCTCCCATTAAGGGTTGCCACAGCGGATCATCTTCTTCCATATCTTTCTGTCCTCCGCATCTTGTTCTGTTACACCCATTACCTGCATGTCCTCTCTCACCACATCCATAAACTTTCGCTTAGGCATTCCTCTTTTCCTCTTCCATGGCAGCTCTATCCTTAGCATCCTTCTCTCAATATACCCAGCATCTCTCCTCTGCACATGTCCAAACCAACGCAATCTCGCCTCTCTGTCCGTCCAACTTGAGCTGACCCTTTAATATACTCATTTCTAATCCTATTCATCCTCGTCACACCCAGTGCAAATCTTAGCATCTTTAACTCTGCTACCTCCAGCTCTGTCTCCTGCTTTCTGGTCAGTGCCACTGTCTCCAACCCATATAACATAGCTGGTCTCACTACCGTCCTGTAGACCTTCCCTTTTACTCTTGCTGATACCCGCCTGTCACAAATTACCCCTGACACTCTTCTCCACCCATTCCACCCTGCCTGCACTCTCTTTTTCACCTCTCTTCCATAATCCCCATTACTCTGTACTGTTGATCTCAAGTATTTAAACTCATCCACCTTCACCAACTCTACTCCCTGCATCCTCACCATTCCATTGACCTCCCTCTCATTTACACACATGTATTCTGTCTTTTTCCTACTGACCTTCATTCCTCTCCTCTCTAGAGCATATCTGCACCTCTCCAGGGTCTCCTCAACCTGCTCCCAACTATTGCTACAGATCACAATGTCATCAGCAAACATCATAGTTCACGGGTACTCCTGTCTAATCTCATCTGTCAACCCATTGAAATCCGCTCCAATCACCACTTTCTGTCCCTTGGGTACACTGTTCATCACTTCATCCAACTCACTCCAAAAATCTTCTTTCTCACACATTGCACACCCAACTTGCGGTGCATATGCACTAACAACATTCATCATCACATCTCCAATTTCCAGCTTCATAATCATTACTCTGCCTGACACTCTTTTCACCTCCAAAACACTCTTGACATACTGTTCCTTCAGAATAACTCCTACCCCATTTGTCCTCCCATCCACACCATGATAGAACAATTTAAATCCACCTCCGATCCACCTGGCCTTACTCCCCTTCCATTTAGTCTCTTGCACACACAATATATCAACCTTCCTTCTCTCCATCATATCGGCTAACTCTCTCCCCTTACCAGTCATACTGCCAACATTCAAAGTTCCTACCCTCAGTTCCACTCTCTTTACTTTCCTCCTCTCCTCCTGCCTCTGGACATTTCTCCCCCCTTTTCTTCTCCTTCTTCTTCTTCGGCCAACAGTAGCCCAATTTCCACCAGCACCCTGTTGGCTAACAGTACTGGTGGCGTTCTTTGTTAACCCGGAGCTCGACCAATCTGGTTTGGAAATTTGTATTGTTGTCCGCATATTGATTTGGCAAAATTTTACACCTGATGCCCTTTTTGACGTAACCCTCCCCATTTATCCAGGATTGGGACCGGCACGAAGAAACACACTGGTTTGTGCATCCCCTGTGGCTGGGTTCTGGAGCATCCTTCTAGAATTGGGCCCAATTGAAAAGCCAAGGCTACCTCAAGACAGCTGTCCATTTACCAAGTCAACAGGAACCTTAATAAGATGGGCTCTTGTACCCTGCTGTCAACTCTTGTCTTTCCATTACTAAAGAGTCCCTGGAAACAAAGCTTTCAGTTTTTTTTTCTACTATTTAGTCAAGAATCTGCTAAGTTTGACTTCCTGTCCAGGATGCCCTCTGACACACAACAGTTTAGGACATGACCATAGTAACCTTTGCAAAGATCACAAACAGGCACACAGGCAGTAACATCACAGTAACAGGAAAGTGTACATGCAAGCAAGTGAAATTCTAAAACAAATGACGTTATACGTAATGTGATAAAAATTAAATGAAACATAAAAAAAAATAAATTCAAGATATGAAAACAATACTGTATTCCAAATAAACAAAATTGGAGATCCTGTCCATTTTATATAGGTTGTTTTGTGCAATTTTGAGATTGTTTTTATTTCTTTTTTTTTTATTTTATTAATTTTATTGTAATCATTCATACAAATTGATCAATTTTTACAAAAAAATAGGATTGAAAACAAGTAGACCCTCACCCCTGAGAGAGAGAGCATGGCCAACAGGGTAAAACTTAAGGCTTGTAAACATACCTAAATTGATGAGTTTAATAGGCCAGTAGAGATGAATGGAGAAGAAAAAGAAATGCGAAGATAATTGCTTCCTCGGTGCTTTAAGAGCTTATTCTAAAATTTTATGAATTATATCCTGCCAGGTTTTAAAAAAATTCTGTACAGATCCTCTAACTGAATATTTGATTTTTTCCAATTTCAAATAGTATAAAGCATCAGTTACCCACTGACTTAAAAGAGGAGAATTAGGATTCTTCCAGTTTAGCAAAATAAGTCTACGTGCCAAAAGTGTAGTGAATGCAATCACAGTTTGTTTGTCCTTCTCCACTTTAAGCCCATCTGGAAGAACACCAAACACAGCTGTTAATGGGTTAGGAGGGATTATAACACCAAGGCTGTCTGAAAGGCACTTAAAAATTTTGGTCCAAAATGATGTTAATTTGGCGCAGGCCCAAAACATGTGACCCAGTGAGGCTGGAACTTGATTGCAGCGTTCGCAGGTTGGATCTTGCCATGGAAACATTTCGGACAGTTTTAAGTGAGACAGATGTGCTCGATATATAATTTTGTGTTGAATAATTGTATGCTTTGCGCATATGGAGCACGAGTGAATTCTCTGTATTGCTACCTTCCACTCCTTTTCTGATATGTTGAGTGAGAGATCCTTTTCCCATTGTCCTCTTGGATCTTTGAAAGGGAGGGACTGTAAAATAATTTTATATATTGCAGAGATGGTGTCTAAGTCCTTGAAATTGAGCAATATTTTTTCCAGCATGGACGAGGGTACAAGATGAGGAAAATCTGGCAGGTTCTGTTTAACAAAGTTCCTAATTTGAAGATAGTGAAAGAAATGTGTAGCCGGAAAGTTAAATCTGGAATGTAATTGTTTGTAGGATGCAAAGATGTTGTCTATATAAAGATCTCTGAGCAATTTAATCCCAAATTTTTTCCAGATATTAAAACTGTATATGTTTGCGAGGGTTGAAAGAGAATGGCTCACTGTCTGTATATTCCCAATACAATCTTACATTCTTTGACCGATCTGGACCAAATTTTGCATAGTTGCTCTCTAGGACAGTACAAACAAGATGGACTACTTTGGAACTTGAAATTCTGACCCTGGGGGTCCCAGTGTTGTCTTTTTTTTTAACCCGTGTGGTACAGTTTGCACACAACTGCCACCTGCTGGCTCAGGGCAAGTGATATTTCCAAACAGACTGAAGCCACACTAGTAGACAAATTGACCAGAGCTTAACATTACTTACCCAAGCAACACCATGTGCTGCTTTTCTCTACTGTTATATAAAAAACAATATTGTGTACCTGTGTAGGAGGTGTTGAGTGAGGCTTGGTCAAGGCTGGATGTACAGAGCAACAGAAAGGAAAATCAAAGGGTTATTGCTTAACTCTAAATTTGTTGGCTTTTTTCATAATTTTAGTACTTAGAACTGTCCACTTTAAACTAAGAGGATGAGTCAGATATGAGAATGTTCACAGCTATAAACCAGTGAAGAGTTACCACAAATCCTCAATCCAACTGGACCCAAAAAGAACAAATTCTCAACTCATGAGAGCAGAAACATTGATAGAGAGACAGTGTGGGTGATGATAGGGACAACTAGCAATGACAACAGGGTCTCCTTTTAAAACCACATACACCTTTACTTTATTTCTTTGACATGTTCTACGAATAAACCCAGGCAATGCAGGACACTTCGGCTAGAGTAAGGGCTTTTTAAGAATTTTGCCTATTTTTTTTTCTCCATGCATCTTTGTTTGTATTTCAATATTTGTGACTTAGTAGTATCGTCCCCCTTTAATAATTTATATTATTTGTCATTTTCCAGTTTGCTTTGTAATAACTGAATGTTTGACTTTTCCCCACATACAATAAATGCCTTGGCTTTTTCTTGTTGCATGCATGCCTTTCTTATAATCCCTACAGGTAATTTCAGAACATATACAGTATGTGTCCAGCAATTCCATAATTACTACACCACACAGTGCAAGTTTCAGATATACTTGCTCTCTATTTAGGACTTGGCATTGTTCACAGTTATTAAGACTTCACATTCATCAAATTAAATCTTACCTTTATTCTGTACAATCAGATTCCTGTGCCCTTTTCATCTTCGAGGTGTTTCACATGCAGAGTAATACAATAACATGTCAGACAGGTCATTACATCTAATTTTTTTTTCACATAGTCTGAATGCAAGGTTACATTTACATATCTTTTCTTAAAGTTCTTCATAGCTTTTACAATATTGTATTTTGTTTCTTGGAGAAGTAATGTCTTCCCTTCAAAAATGTGTAACCCTCTCAGAACATAATAAATTATAAAAATTGCTTCAAAACTCTGTCTGCTGGATTTTTCCAATATAATATCTGATTGTCTTGGGTTGAAGTCAACAATCTTCTGAAAGAGTTTTCCGCTAAGTTCAGCCTATTCAATTTTTAATACGCTCACCGTCCTAGCCTCTTATGGGCCCTCATCCTTGTCTTTTTTTCATCTCCCCCTTTTCTTTCTAATTCGGCATTGACATTGCTGACTTCACCTTCCCACTTTTATGTTCTTTTCAATCATTAATTAATAAAAAATAAAAGTGTACACTGGCTGGGCAAGCCTGTTTAATCTGCAAATCCAAAAGTTCTTGAAGCAATCCCTACTCTGGCTGCATGGAAGACTCGTGGGTGTAAAGAAAAGTGGTGAAGAGGGCATATTTATTGCAGAAACATGAAAAATCCAATGAAAAAAGCATAAAACTTTACAACTCTACTGGGCCTCCTCACACAGGTTTTTTGTTTTGCTGATCTTCTCAAAACCACAAAATAGTGCTTGCTTTCCCCTCCTACCTTGTTGAGTTTCCTTAAACTCCATCTCCCTTCCCTCTTTCACAAAAACTCACTTTCCAACTTTAGACTCAAAGAGCTTTGGCACCAAGCAACCTTTAAATTGCCTTCCGTGACCAAGTCCTGGAGTTACTTCTTTGATCAAACAGGCCATTTAATATTTTAGATCATAGTTTCTTAAACTATGGGTTGAGAACCAAAATGAGTTGAGGGCTGCTGTTTTTTGGTTCGTGCAGATTCATGACTCACAATTGTATTCAATAGGAAAGGGTCGTGTACTGTTTATTAATTATCTCGCGATGGGTCACCCCTGGTAGTTTAATTAATCAACATTTCCCCATGATGGTTGGCATTTTCTAAAGGAGATTGGGTCTCAAAGATGCTAAGAAGGGTAAGATGAGATCACAAGAAGAAAAAGTTTAAGAAGCACTGTTTTAGATTAATAAGTTGTAGTAATTTGTGGTGCTCTTTGTGTCAATGTACTTGAGAAACTAAATGGCCATGCATTCCAAGATTGCTTCTATGGTATCTGCTCCAGTGGAAAATAAGTTTGGCCAGCTGCACAGACAACATAATTGAGTCACTTCTGAAGCCCCTGAGGTGCATCTTTTTGTTACTGCTACCGAGTGGCAGCCCTGTCAGATCAGGAACTGTGGATCTCTCCTACTAGAATTAATTTACTGAGGCTAGGTTTCCTTTTTTTTATGCAATCCATACTACACATCCGGATGACACAGTATGGAAGAATTTTTCTCGTTAAAGCTGATTAATAGCCACATAATATGTTCCATCAATTACAAAAAAAAAAAATTTTGTCAGCTGCTACAAATTAATGCATTTAAGAACATCATTTAAAAAAGGTAAAAATGTTGATATTACTTTTTGCTGTAAATAACTGAAATGTCTAAAATATTATTTCACACATTCACATTAGAATGTCACTCTAAAAGTTCCTTCCAGGTATACGATATCTCCCCACACCAAGATCGGGTGCTGTCACTAACTATCTTGTCTTCTTCTTCCTCCACAGTGCAAAAGGCAGCTGACTCCACCCATTCTGGTTTCTGGACCATAAAAGCGTGACCGCTGAGATGGAGGCTTCACTTCTTGTCTAAGCGACCTGAGCAAAGGAGCTTCACATCCAAATAGTGTTTGAATAAGCCCTTAAGAGAGATTAAGTCATATTGTTATGACAACATCATTTTCTGTTTCTTTTGAGCACCATTGTGCACTATTTTTGTTTAAAAACCTTAAGCAAATGGGATCAATCGGGTTGATACCCGAAAATCTAACTGTATATCAGGCTGTGATTCCCTCAGACAACAACAGTCCCCTAGATAGACATAAAGAAAGTTAAAACCACTTTGTGACTTGCATTGTAAATGGTGTTATTCTTTAATTTGTTTAGTACAGAATTTGGTCAAGGTTCTAGCAAAGGTTTTTGACTTTGAGTGATGCAAACATTTATTTTACTGTACAAAATGTTTATGAGTAATTCATTTTCAATTTGTATTTCACCACAATGCCATTTTGTTTTCATAGGGCATTGCCATTTTCTATCAATAGCATTGCCTGTTGCTATAGTGATTGCTCCCAGAATTCGCTGGGATGGTGCAACAGGTGAAGTGATCAAAGTGACTATATATAAGCCTTCTCCATTATCCATGATTAGGATCCTGTGACTGACTGCAAGCACACTTTTGCTTACTTTGTTTTTGTTATAACCGCTTTGAACTCTACTTTTGTTTTGAACTTTAATTGTTTAACTTGGGACCTAGGATTTGATGATTGATCACCTGATCTCCCAGTAAGAGCTTACCATGTTTCTTGGACACATCTTTCCTTCTGGTGCTTTTTCTTTAAAATTATTCACAGTACCTTTCAAGGCAGGACATAATGCTCATCTGAATTGTTTTTCCAGAAGAAGAAAGCAGTAGGTATTCCTTTTAAGTTATATAACCTACACTTTTTTTTTTTTTTACTGTGTATTTAATATATTGTATGAAACAACACAAGGTGTATAGATTTTTTTAATAAGAGCTGTGAACACAGCCAAAAACTATTTGTATAATACAATCTATTGAGCAAGGTAGTAAACTTACACTGGAATTACATGCAAAAAAGAGTTTAATTTAATAATGGTATCTAAACTTGTTAGTTTAATTTACAAGGAACATGAATATTGTGTGAGAAGGAAATGGTGTTTCTGTATTCTGTCACAGAGGAATTCAGTAAAGTCTTTTATAATTTGTATAATGGGCTGTCCAGTTATCATGTTATCGGGTAACAATGTGGAAACGTGCATCATCAGTTTGTCACATTGTTAGAACACCAAAGCAAATGACAATAAACGCCAGAGTTGTGTCAAACTGATCAAGTGTATGGCAGGCTGACCTTCTTTCAAAAAGGATGTATTTGAATTATTTTTCACACAAGCTATTAGTACTCTATTAACTGTGTGCATATCAGCAACAAAGCACTGTGGCATTACAGGAGGTATACATTTACAAGAAAGAAATTAATTGATTTCCTCTTCCGGCAAAGTGCAAGAAATTCATCCCCCTATTTTGTATTCTTCATACAATAGGAGATTTTGCAATTGGTGTAACCTTGATTTGCTGCAGCACCTACTCTTAAATATCAGACTAATTTGGTGACCAGTTTTCTTGAGGACCATTAACTAATTTAGAAAAGAAAAACTATCAAAGTAACCTATTTGAGCCTACCACTTCATTGATTTCAATTATAGCTTTGTACTGTACAGCAAACAGAATGGCTCATCACCCTGGGGTTTTTCTGGAAAGACTGGAGTACTCCTCTGTGTGCATTTGACAGAGACAAGCAGTGCAGTGCAATTAACAGCTTCTCTCAATGCAGACTTCAGAAAGGTTCCTGTTGTTCAGCATTTCCTTCAATTACTTATTTACAGAAGCAGGGGGTCGGTGGATTAAAGATATGTGCTGCATGAAAAGAATAATAAGCAGTATTGTCTGTACACATAAAGAAAATCAACACAGAGGCTTAAAATAATAGCCTTCTTCTTCCTGGTATGGTATGTTTCTTGCTTTCACAAACAGCTAAAAATATCCATTTTTCAAAGTTTGTGGGTACCTCTGGATGTATATATATTGTCAGGCTATTAAGGAAGTGCTAGAGAGAAAGGGGGGCTTAAGAACAAGGAAAGAAAGGAGATAGATCTAACCAGACTGGTCTGACAAAAGATGAAATCATACAAGTTAAAGGAAAGCTTCTTCAAGTGCCGGTGTGAGTTAACAGCTACCTGGGAACATTTTGTCCTGTAGGTGTTATGAGTGCACTGGAAGGGTAATAAACAGAAGTATTGGCACACACAAGAGAGAGACCACAGCAGTGGAGTAGAATCATGTCATGCCCCCTTAGGACACTAGTGAACAGGGAGCTCAATAAACATTAGGGATACCTAGACCATGTGGTTATGGGGGTTATGAAAATATCTGAGTACATTTGCCTCAACTGCCAGATGGCTATTCAAGGTGCCCATATGATATTGTTGTAGTCTGTGTACTGATATGAGGAGCAGCGTAGGTCAGTGACTTTTGAGTGCTTGGTCTTGGTTTTTTAAGTGCAATACAAGGAAGGAAGACCTGAGGCAAACCGGGAAGGCTACCAGACCTTTTGAGGGAGTTTAAGTGCCCCCAGAAATTGATCTGAAAGTAGTTTTGACATGGAGATTAAAGCTGCTCCTTGGCTAGAGTCCAATGGTGTGCAGAGTTGGGATGTGAGAAGAGGTAAACACTGAGAAGGCAGGAGAAAAAGTTAGGCCACAGTGTGATGAGTGGTTCATGGCGTTGTGCTGATTTTTAAATAAATAAATAATTGGATGCACTTGCGCTGGGGAGTGGAAAAGGTGCAAGGGATTGTTTGAGAAGATGGTTTGTTTCTGGGTTGGTGTGAGGTGGTCAGCCGACTGTGCATTGCTTTGCTGGCACATGCAGACGGTCTGATTATCAGCCCTGGGCAGCAATCAGGGTAATTGTACCTGCAACTGCTCCTCAGCACATTAAAGGGGAACGCAAGAAAAAAAGACAGAGACAAGAATAGAACAGAAGTTAAAGGGAGAGAGAAGAAGGCAGGAGGTGAAAGCAGCTGGAGCAGAGGAAAGCAGCTGTGTGGAGAGCCCCTTACGGGAGAAAGAGGCCAATGCCCAGGGGCTGCTGTAGAGGATTGCTCCAGTTGAGCAACTCAGGGAGCTGGAGTGATCAGGTGGTGCAGGCGGCTCGGTCCAGAAGTCCAGGAAGGCAGCAGGACTCAGAGGTTCAGATTGGGAGCCCCAGTATGAGCGCCATGACCTTTGGGGACCCATGCCTAGGTTTGGATTTGGACCCTTGCTGTAGCCATGGACCGGCCAGGACCCGGACCTGTGGAAGTTCATCTATGCCAGGGCGACTCCTCTGCTTGCGGGGCCACATACGGTGTGAGCAGAGGAGATGTTGGTAATGAAGGGATACACTGGGAATTTGCTTTTTAAAGACAGTTATTTGCTTGTGTTTTAACCTCATTTTAACAAATTTATTTATTCTGATTTTAACGTCCACTTTCACTTTTATGGATTATTTATTTATTGAAGACTGAGCACTGCACTTTTTGAATACTTTTTGCTTGTTTATTTTTAATAAAAGCACTGTGCACTTCTAAACCTGTCCCTTTCTTGGATGTGTGAGTACCCTCATTTGCCGGCTCATCCCGGTCATGATTATTGATGGTGTCAGGTTCAGAGGCTTCCGTTGGGATCAGGTAGCATGGAGCCGACCCACACCGTCACACACAGTTTGATCTGATTTAGAGAAGTGAAGAAAAAGATAGTACAATGTAGTTCTTGTGGCATTATATTTTGCAATTTTGAGCCCTAGAAGTTGGCATTCAGTGATGGCTTAGCTTGTGAAGAAGACGGGCCTTGCTAAGTTTGAAGTTATTTTGAGAATTGAAGCCGAGTATTGTTGAGACAAATGTCAAACTTCAGCACCTTCAGGGCTCCACAGAGGTAAGTGCAGGGACTCCAGAGCGAGAGGAGGTGCAGTCGCTAACTTCTTCTCTCTTTTTACCTGCATAACTAAATACCAACGGCTAGAAGACGGCCAATGATATTCCTCTTCAATCTCGCCTCTTCTGGTATTTAAGAATACATGGAAGTCAGTGCTCAGTCATGAGCCAACGTCTAAGAGAAACAGAGCTCCTCTGCAGAATCGACTTTTTTAAATGCCAGGCATCCACCAGGGGCGGCTTTAGGCTAGTGGCGGCCCTGGGTAGAGAAAGAATCGGTGGTCCCTTTGCCTACCAATGTCAATATTGTATCTTATGCCCAGTATCTTATTAACTTGTAAAATGACTCGCCCACTTGCACTAGCTTCGCTTCTATATGCGTGTGTCCGTAACTTGAAAACCAAGTGACGGCCCATGTTATAATACTACATATAGCTTAATGCTCCATCTCTAGCGACATTAGTAAATACAGCGTACTAATTAACAAGAAACACAATGTTTTTTGGCCACATTGCCGTCAGCTGTGTCGTTATTTTCTCTTTCTGTTTTATATTCAATATATATTGGCGTGGCGGCCCCTGGGATTTGGCGGCCCTGTGCAGGTGCACAGTTTGCACATGCCTAAGGCTGCCCTTGCATCCACTTTGGTCCACAATGGTCCCCATTGTTTGAGTTTTCTTGTTTTCTTTCTCTTTTTCCTTATTAAACAGGATTTTACGGTGGAGGTAACCCAACCCTTCACATTGTCTGGTTTGGTTCTGTTACACTATTTATAGACAGATAGATACATGCAGCACATACAGTACATAGATGTCACCCAGTGCATTAGGTTTGGATTTGCTTTTTTTTTTCCCCTTTCTTGCATAGTGTGTTATTTTTCATTGTGTGGGTTGGGTATTAATTAAATTATTTGCAGTGCTGTAAATCTTTCCATTAACTGAATAATTTCATACATCAGAGTACTAATTTCTGCACATATTTTAATAGTTTTAACAGCCTGCATCTTATTAAACTGGAATGTTTAAGGAACAGTCGTTTGCTGTTCCATAAGATGTTTAAAAGCAATGATTTTACTTCAGTCCAATATTTGACGAAGAAGAATTAACATGGAGCTGATGAAGTTAAAATGAGGCATATTATTATTATTTTAATAAATGCAAGCCGAAAGTGAAAAGAAAAAGGGGGCTTTGACCACCTGTTAACAGAGACCACAACAACAGTGACTATGCTATGATAAGCATAAGAGGCTCTGGCTATAAGAGAAATGGATATGTCTATTCCTAAATATATGATCCTGCAGGACACTGATGTCAAAGAGGGAAGGGAAGCTTGTTGACAAAGGTCATTAAGAAGCAGAAGTGAGGATCTTGCCTAATTTATTTTATATCAGATAAAGGTTCAAAAGACTAAAACACATTTAGAATATGGCATGTATAAAGAGGAATATTGTCTAAATACAGTAGAATGTTGTCAACATATTGGGAGATCTTGTGGTTTAGGAATATGGACTGTATTGAGAGTATGCAATTTAAATTACTTATGGCTTATGCTAGGGGTTCAAGAGCTAAATTGAAGAGAAAGGGAGAAAAGGGACAGCCCTTCCTAGACCCTCTTTGAATGGGGAAAGGATGAGAAAGTCAGGACAACTGCTGAGACGGATAAGTACAATGTTTTGATTAAATTAATATATACTGGCCCAAAGCCCATCCTGTCCATAACCTCCAAAAATATTGCCAGTTCATATGATCAAGGCCTTTTCTGCATCAAGAGAGTAGAGAGCTGCCAGGCTAGTGAAAAATAGGGCTTCATTAATGGCATGTAGTAGTCTGGGTACATTACCGGAAGCAAGGCGAGGGTGAATAGAGCTAGCCTGATCTAGGTATATTATTTTACAGATCACCTTCTGAAATTGGTGTGCCAGGATCTTGGCTGTCAATGTTGCATTGGCATTCATAAGTGATAACGGTCAATAGCTCTGACAAAGTATAGGGTCTTTGTTTGGTTTTAGAAGCAGAGTAATAACAGCCATATTCACAGACAAGTTTAAATAACTAAGAGAAGTAGACTCCCTTAACATGTGAGAAAGAGAGGTAGACAGTTGTTCCCAAAAATCAGAAAACAGTTATGGTGGCTGCCTGTCCAAACCTGCAAACTGGAGCTCTCCTAGTATTCATGTAGCTTAGCGCCTCACTAAGTTCAGTTAAGGAGATGACAGCTTCTATTAAAGAGATATCATTGTCAGAAAGCTAAGGAATGAAGTGACTAGCAAGAAAAGGTTTGATGGGAGTGCTAGACGGATTTGAAAAAAGTTCAGAATAATAGTTTAAAAATTGACTATTATCATACCAGGATCACTGGAAGTGGTGCTAAGATTAATGCGGATCAATCATTTGACTTATCCTCCATACCAGAAGCCTATTTGGCCTTGGTCCATAAACATAATTGAAAACTAGTTTACAGTAAACTTGGAATTTTGTCCTTTGAGTCAGAAGTGAGTTAAATTCTCTTTTGGTGAGGCAATGAGAAGCTTGTGCTCTTTATGAACCAATGGGGCACAACCGTTTTTTAAAACTGTAAGTTTAGACTCAAGCTGAGCAATTTTATGAATCTTTGAATAAGTAAGGTGTGATGAAAATGATTTTGTAAAGTTACAGATAAAGCCTAACACCAAGTCAATTAAGCTTCAGGGATATCAATCTGCAAAAGAGGAAAGACAACTCCAGGATGCTGACCATGATATTCCTTTACAGTCAACTTTTATTCAATGTCTGTGTTCTTTAGCTCTTTTTAACCCTTTCATTTTTTTTCCCCATTTCAGATTTTCTTTGAAACTCTGGGTCTTGGGCAAGCATCCCAAAGATGTCTTTTCACTGTTGTAGATGACACTGGTGTTTGGCGGGAATTTAAGGAAGAAGCCAACTGAGGACCTGTAAGACAAAAAAATACTCTAATCATAAATGAAAAAACTTAGAGTAGATAACCTTAACTAAGAGCTACTATAACTAATTGAGCTTGAAAGACTACATTTTCTCCTCTTAATTCTCAATCATCTTAAATTCATACTGTATGTTCTTTCCTATTGTTTGATATTGTTCCTTATTTGTGGCAAATAAATTAAATATACAAAAAAAACCCATAAATGTTCAGTATGCATGTATATGAGGTAGTTAGTCTTGGGGTTAAATCCAGGACCTTATTACTTATCTGTGTGGAGTTTTCATGTTCTGTCCATGTCAGCATGGGATTTCCTCTGTTCACTCTGTTTTTTCCTATACTACAGACATTTTTGTCAGGTTCATGGACAACTCCAGGGTTTGTTGGAATGTCTCTAGTCTTGTAGTGAATACTTCTTAAATGCAATGACTCAAATTGAATAAGGGGTCTAGAAAATGTATGGATGGATAAATGTATAGACAATATCAAAAGATTTATGTATATCAAGCTGTTTACCACTACATGCCAGTTCAACCCTATCTGCATTGTATTGTTTATTTTGATGTACTGTATGTTTGTATAATATTTTACTTAGGGTTGCATATTATAATAATCAGAAAATGTTTGTTAATTTCTCCAGCATAGTGCTTTGAGTGTTTGTTGACACAATATCAGTTTTAAATTAATTACAATGTATTCTTAATATGCTGATTTCTCAATGGAAAAGCTGCTGCAGGAAATAAAAATAGCAATAAATCCCTCAAAACTGTATGCACACAAAATATCTTTACACTGACAAATGGCTGTTAGAAAAAAAATTTTAAAAAATGAAATGATTGGGCAAAGGGCTATAACTAATATAATAATAACATGTGGACAGGCTTGGCTACCAAACGTTCCTTTCATTGAAAGAATAAATCACAAGCAATAAAATACAATTCATATGAAGATAAAAATCATGCAGTCAATGCATCAATACAGATATTGTGTTCCAAAAAATCCATCATACTGAATATTCAGCCCCTTTGCCCTCCACAAGTCAGAGAGCTAAAGGCCAACAGTGCCCTGTCTATTTTTATTAAAACATAAGAAAGGTTTAGCAGAGACCTACCATTCCAGTGTGTGATAGTATAAGATAATACTTTCCTATTGACTTATGGAAAGTGAGTTAGGTAAACAAAATTAGGCTTGCAAACAATTTAGTTTAGGATATCACAACAAATTTTTCATTGCATAATGCCATTCTGTCTACTGTTACTCTTAATATTGCTGTTAAAGAATTGGGAGTGATTTTAAATTTGATAGATATGCAAAAATGTTAACCTTAATTGGACTAAGGGTAGACCATTCCAAAAACATATAACCGAGTGAAGTAGGTGCTTGATGGTATCATTCACAGATACATTTTAGACAGTTTATACAAGATAGATGTGAACAATGTATAATTAACTGAATTATGGCATGCTGAATGTATGTTGTGGATGGCTGAATTTGTATCCTTTGAAATCGTCTTCCCTCTGAGATCATCAAAGCCTAAAATCTTTAAATTTATTTGGAGTATGCAATCTGTGTCTTAAATAAAACATTCAGTATTACATTTACGGGAAGACATTGATGGAGGATGAGGAAAGGTAAGACATGCTATTTTTCACAAAATGTCTAACATGATTGTGTTGCTGGAAGATTATATTTAAGATCTAGTAATTCAAAAAAAACATATACATTATACAGACATATAAGACATTATGATGATATTTGCAAAGGTCCAAATACCTGATGACTTTCATAAATTAAATGCATTACAGGTTACAGGAGGCTGGAATATATGAATTCATACATGGAGGAGGCTGTAAGAGCATCTCTACCTTAAAGTATGACCTACAGTGGTACCAAGTGAATGGTAATTGATGGTAATTAGTGTTGACCGGAACACACAATAAAGGACACAAAGAGGACTTTGAACAAGATTTTTTTTTGTATATGTTATCAGGCAGGTGCAGTTTTGCTGACTTTCAGCCAGCTTCCACCAAAAAAACTAAACAGTGCCATGGCACCTTCTTTTTAAGTTCTATTCAGAATCATGTTTTCATTAAGTTGCCATTTTGAGTTACAAATAAACAAACCTTAGAATCGAGATTAACATTTTGAAAAAGGATTCATATACACACACACGAACAGACACACACATATAGGGATGCTTTCAAAATTGAAAAGATACTTGTATTTATCAGTTAATTCTCCCAGCTAGCCTCTGCACACAGGCTCTTAATCTTTTTGTGTGGTCCTGATTATGCTTTTTAAAAACAGCAAAAGGACCATTCCAGTAGCCATTGTTTAATTAATAAGCAAACCTTTATATTTCCTTTATCCTCTGATATATATGTCTTTTTTGCAGAGGATGGTACTAGCAACCATAGAGTGCTCCAGTGAAATATGGCTTTAAAATATTTTTGGAAAGAGAAAGAAAGTTTGAGACGCATTTACAGAATATATAACTGAACTCTAAATTCAGTTAAACCACTGGCAGGTGTGTCTTGTATGGTATACAAGCTTTGTGAAGTGCATCAGGCAGCTTTTCTGTGGAGCAAAGACAGATAATGCAGTCATTGTCATTAAATACTATCTGTGCAATTCGTGACAGAGAACTTTGTCTCATATTCAGTCCTGGGGACCCCCTGCAGCTGCAGGTTTTTATGTCAATCGGCTTCACAATCGGTCGGTCATTTCATCTACCTCAGAGTCAAACCCTCTAATGTGTTCATTAGTACATGATGGATTAAATAACCAGAATACCTGGCACAGCATAATGCAAATCATCATAATGATGAAAATCAAGTTAAAGAAACAACATATACAGTTATTAGTCCTTGCATAAAATATTGTCTGTTAATGCATGAAAGATCAAGTGTTTTTCCTGAAGAAATTTTTGAATGAAATATCTTTTAACAATATACACATGGTATACACATTTTTAAACATTTACATTGAACTGGAAAAATTAAAATAAAATACAGAATATCAGAATATCTAATCAAGTGCTGGGTTCTAAATGGCAAAATGTAATTGCAAAACAAAAAGGCACCCAGATCCCAAATTTGAGCAAGTAGATGCTTAGAATATTAATTTTATTCTTAGCATGTTTTAAGTAATAACATGTTAAAAAATAACATTCTCTAGTATTTCTGTGCCATATAAAAAAAGATCAGCCTATCCTGTGTTGGTTCCTACCTTGGGCTTATTGTTTCTGAGGTGTGGGAGAGAACATTCTGAGCATGTATTTCCAAATTATTTCTAGTCATGGACTTATTGTCATTTTCTGCTAGAAGATTACATTATGTGGTGGCTCCACTGAAATCATCTGCTCAGCTGGGACTTCAGAGTTCTGAACGGGTTACGCAGACTCCTATATTAAATATGTGCTAAAAAAATGGCATCATATGTGAGCAAGTAAATACATGGCATAGGAATTTAATTATTAGCATTTGTTTGAGGTAATACACATTGCATCAACACATTACTCTGTAGTATTTCTGTACAACTATAGAACGGATCAACCCATCCTGTGTTGCCTCCTACTTTGTGCTTATTTTTTTTGGGAAGCATCTCCTTGACCCTATGCTAGTCAGACTGCCAAAATCTGTTTTCACATGATGGAACCATTTTCTCATTTTCAAGGTCATCATGCATTGCTGTTTCCATCAGATTTGTTGCTGTCTTAGTACTCCTTTACTATTAGAATGCTCTGATGCATCATTTGTGCGCTCTCTGAGTGGTCATTTTGATTTTTAATGTGTTTTTTTTTTTGACACCACAGTGGTCACGGTCACATTATTTGTAACAAAGGTTTTGTTTCCAGTCACATGATGCAGTAGCCAGGCAACATGGTACCTCAGCAAGCTGATGCTTTAAATTTCAAGAGCAGTATAGTGAGGGCATCTTGTACATGCAACAGAAACAAAAAAAAAAATAGAAGAAAAAAAGTGTAAGGAAATAAGAGCAGTTATGGGTTTTAAAAGCCTAACCAAGGTTGTGTGAAAATCAGAAAGAAACAGAAACAAAGAAGGGAAAAGGGTGTTTGAAGTTTAAAGTACTGTTAGACTGAGAGGAATTTTATTCAGAGAGGAATTCACTGTCAATAAATGTATGGGTTAGTGGCCACTCTTTTACCAAATCACACAATGCACAAATCTGGTCAATATGACATTGGAAAGACATTTAAAAAAATGAATACTAATTATTTTGTTATCAAGCCAGATTAGAAGTAGCCAGTAAATACTGAAGTCATAAGAAAACCGGAAAGACGAGTTCAAATGAACAAAAAATAACTACTCAAAGCTTTCTTATCAGAACTCTGTATTATTAATGGGGTTAAGTTAAGAAAAAACAAAATCAAGATAAAAAAGAGACATAGCATTTTCACTAAGAGGAAAGACAGAAGGCTCTTTACTATCAAAACTAAATGGCAGAACAATATAAGAATAGACATATGTGAACTTCACTTTCAAGGTATTGCTAGTCATGAACTTTCCAAAGGTAATTTACTTCTTTGAATGCTACACTTTGTGATGGCCACAATGAAATAACCAGCTCAACTGGAACTTCAGTGTTCTGGATGGGGTATACAGTCTGCTCTTGAATGTAATTGCTTTGTTCTAACACTCCTTATAAAATGTAACCGTGTCATTGAGAGCGTTGATTGATGAAATTCACCAAATAATTTTTCACAGAGAATATGTTGTGTTTTCCAGAGACTTTGTTTGCCAAATATTTTGGAAAATTCACTGTGTAGTCAGCTGAGACAAACTTTTTCTCCCAGTGCCCCATGATGCTTTCCAAGGCTAGTGTGACATCACAGCTATAGCAGCCAATGTGGAATGGGATTACAATTATTATAAGGCTGATCCTTGCAGTAGGCTAAAAGTTAACAGAAAACTTGTGAATACATTTAAACAGAAAATGTGCACGCAGATGAAAACTGGACATGTGTTGGCGTATTTATATCTTAAATGGAATGTTCTTTTTGTGTGGCCTTGAAAGAGATGAGTACCTGCTATGGAAACTGAGGGACAAGCCTTAGTAAATGCATGCTTCTTCTCTGCCACTGTCTGCAGGACAATGTTACTTTTTTGATAAAACGATGAAGTCCCTGAGGCAAAGCGAATTCAAAGAGGTCATTGACAACACACCCAAAACAGCAAGTGACCTACAGTAAATGTCATCTTCCTCTAATTCTATTTTTATGCAAGATTCTTCTCCCAACAATCTGTTATCACTCATTCTTTTGTTCTCTGTTTTGCCTTATACAATTTTTTGGATTAGGAATTTGTTAGTTTTTACATGCCTCTTGGGGTCAGAGTGCAGGGTCATCCATTGTACAGCACCCTGGAGCAAGTGCAGGTTATGGGCCTTGCTCAAGGGCCCAGCAGTTTAAGATCTATTTTTTTTGGCAGTGAAGAGTATTTCAACAGCACAGCATAGATCATTAGCCTCAGAGCCACCACTCCACCTTTCCACCACACATTGTTTTATTATGTTCACTTTTTAAAGCTATCTGGCTGAAGAGAAAAATAAAAAAAGAACATTACTAAATGGTACAACAATACAACACTCGCCCTTAGGTTAATTTCCCAGCTCTGGTGCCAATTACCAGCGAGTTCACGTGTTGTCTCAGTGTTTGTGTCACATTACTCTGAGAACTCATCTTATAGTTAAACAACACGCTTCTACACTGATTGTTGACTTACTCTGACCCAGTGTTGAGGCATGTGTGCATCAGTATTTTCTAAGATGAACAGATGTCCAGTTCACGTATGGTTCCAGTGGCACCAGTATAGAGTCTAACATCATGCAGCCCAGTAATACTTCAGGCTAATTCAGAAAATAGATATATGGATAGTAAATGGCAATTTTTATTTCTAACATTTATGATTATAAAGGAAATGCCACTTTGTCTACTAAACAAGATAAAATAAAGTTCATGTTTTATAAATAAAAGAAAAAGTTCTTCACACTGAGTACATAATTAAAATCACTTTCCTGCCATGTTGGAGCAAAGGAGTGTGGAGATGTTATTGATTATCACTGCTTCTTGCACAGTGGATGCATGTTCACTTGAAGCAGGTTATGTTACTCCTTATTAAGGTAGAAAACATGTTTGCCGGACATCCCTGTTGCTTTTCTACTGAGTACTTTTTCATAGTTTTTATAAATGTCTCATCCCCTATTAATAACCTGGTGTCTGAACACCTGCATCTCTGCTCTACCAATATTTTGCCCTGGCATGATTTTGCTCGTTTTCATTATCTGAGCATCATGATGCCAAAAAAAGATTTTGAAATGGTTGGAAAAGCCCTAGAAAGTTGACTCTGTTAAATGTTAAAGATGAACAGATAAAGAACGGGCAAACTGTTTTATTAAAGAATATTTAATTAATGGAAGTATCATTAGGGTTTTTTTTTTGATGATCAAAGCTTTTTCATGTATTTTTTGGTGTTATGTGAACAAAACTGTGGTTCATTTTTTGGAAGGCCAGGAAACACTTAAAAATGTTTTCCAATTAAATTATTGATAATGTTCCATTCCATACCTGTATGTTGTACAGAAGCAATTAAAAAGGATAATAGGGTGATGGGATATAAAACCTGCTGCTTAAATCTTTTGGTAGTTAATTTGTTGTGTGGCTTTTGGGAACACGGGGTCTGTGATCTTTCATTTTATGAGGAATAAACATGTTTTTTTCCCAAACTTCATTTTCTTTGTGTCTACTTTACTGAAGCAGTTTAAGCTACCTAAGTGTAATAAATGGCTGGAGCATATTTTCTTAAAAAATGGGTTTGCGGTTTGCCACATTTTGGGTCGCCCTGGGTTGTGAATTACCGTTGTATTCAACTGGAAAAGACTGCGGATGGTTTCCGAAATGGCTCACAATGGGTCACCATTTGCAGCTTAATTTGTCGCTAGTGAGGAGTGAAACAATTTGCATGAAAATGAGTTTGCAGTGAAACTTGAGGCTTTGCTTTGCACAATTTGTGGCAATACCACATTCATTTCATTTTGTCTGCAAGGCATGGCACAGTTTATTCTGATGCAGAGTGTGTAAAGGGGGGTTGAGTTAGAGTGTATGCACTTGCAAGCACTGTGGAGGCACTTTTCTGTGCTAGAATGTATTAGCCTGGGTTGTGTGGCCACCAGTAAGTGTCTGGAAGGATTCTGGCTTGGATCGGATAATTAAGTTAGGAAATGGGGCACCGATGATGTTATCTCTGACAATGCAGAAGCAGCAGTGTGAATGTGCGGGCAGGCAGTGCATGAGGCTGATGGAAGCTTGTGGAGCCATGTGGAAGATCGGGGAAGTAGGAAAAGTATTGTAGGGCAATCGAAGAAGTGGACAGCAGACTATCCCAAGGGGAGTGATATTTTTTGCTTCTTACCCCAAACAAGTTTAAAAACATCATTTTATTGATTTTCATATTTTTGAATTGTGAAATCACATAAAAAAGAAATTTTTCAGGGAAATTTTGCTAAACTGTATGCAATCTTAGACACTTGTTTTCTCATCACTACTTGTAGCACAAAGTATTACCCTGCTGAAAATGGATGAATGGATAATCATTATTTATTCCACCTATGGTTGAGTAAGTCTAGCCATCAGCAGTTTTCAGTAAACTAAACTTGTAATGCACTTATCTAATACACATAAGACAAGATAAGTGGAAAACATGGCTATAGGCCATTATGAAAACAAAACCCCTATGTTTTAGTTAAAATACCTGCAGTAATTGAAGCTTTTGAATATCACAAGTATATTGTAGTTTATGTAAACATAACTATTTTTAAAAAGAAATTGTATATGGCAAAATTAAGAGGTGCTCACTCTTGTTGTTTACAAAAGTGTAAAGAACAGAATTTTTTTGCTCAGTCTAAGATTTTCCTTTGTTTTAAGAATTTACAAAGACATTGAAACAAGTATAAGGTTTGAACATTATTATTGTCTTATAAAGAATTTCTGTTCAGTAACTACTCCAATAACAGTTCTGACCAGGAAAACCTCACAAAATATCAATTAGCCCCCAGATGTTGGATAGTTTACAACTACAGCTTATTTTAGACTTATAATTAGTAAATTAGTAAATATTATTAGTAAATCATCAGTTATCTTTATTATTGATACTGAAGTTGGAGAGTCACAATTGGTGAGACTTTTTAATCTCATTATGACTGTCTAGTTGTAATTTTCTTCTGAGCTGACACCATTAGGATTTATTTATGGTGCAGGAAATCATGAACAACTATACAGACAATAAAATGAACTCAAGACTTGGAGACACTATCTTACTTGTTCTTTTTTAGTCTCCACATAATTTGTATTTACAGAATACCCATATTAATTACCTCCACACCAGCTAAAAGGATAGTTTTCGTTAGTAGATAACATGTCTTTATTTTCAAAAACCTAACAATAAGAGCACTGAACCTAACATGTTGTCTCGGGAGTTTCACAACTGATCAACAGGAAATTCCATCTGTTTAAATATCCATCTTTCTAATAATTTTTCTACACCTCTTTGCCTGTTTAACACTTGGAGATGGCAGCCTTTACAGCAGCATTGGGCATAAGGCAGAAAACAGTCTTAGATGTGATGCCTTTAGAATCACAGAAATAATCTGATCATCTTGCATTCTTGTTCTTTTTAAGTTTTCTTAATTAGCACAAAATTTGGATCTCCACTATATAATGATTTTACAAATGTTCTGTATGTCCCTGCCATTACCAGCTCTAAACCTGGATCATTAATTCTTTGAGTTTTAGTCATTTGGAAACCGCACATGTATGTGAGATAATCAAGCCACACCTTTGGAGCCCATTTGTAATGAAAGACATAGCTCTGTATCTTACAGATTGCACCATTTACAATGATGTCAACAGTCAGTCTGTAGAGCTTTTGTCATGTCCATGGAAAAATATAATCTCAAATGTCTATCAATTTTATAACTGTTTTTATTCTCATGAAAAAAAAATCAATTTGTCTGCCTTCTATTTATCACACTGAGAGAAACAGCTCACCAGAATATGCTAACTGTAACCTCAAATATTATCTCTGCTGCATTATGTTGTTTTATCCAGTGTATATCTTAGACAGAGTATTCCAGGAAGACTCATTAAAACTGTTTAATAGGCCTCTTTCCGTCTAAGTGTATTAATGGCTACAAGTACTATACAGCACTCTAGAGTTCATAGAGACATACGTTAGGTTGAAAATTTAAATCTATGGGGGCCAAGGTGTGCAGTATACTTTTTGCCGCTTCAGCTTAATATGAACATGCTGACAACAGACTTTGCAAGTATTTTCATTTTATGTTGGGACAGAAGATGTAACTATGCACTAAACATTTGCATCAACATATACCTACCAGAAAGCACTCTTAATATATATTATATTATATTTAAACACTTGATTAATGTGATTGACCACCTTATATATCATGGTGCCATGATATCACATGGTACATACATCAAGTGCCTAGCAACAATGCACCATCTTATCAACTAGACAAAAATGGCAGTGCCAATGAATTCTAGAAACACATAATGGAGAAGACCATCCTCTTTAATAAAATTCCTTGGTGTGTCCAGGTGTCCGTGTGTGTGTGTCTTCTGGTGAAGTGCACATGCGTGGGGCAAGGTGCGATGCGCGATATTACTGTCTGAGAAAGTTAGAGGCGTTTTACGGAAATACAGACCAGTATTACTGCGAGAGGAAATTAAAGGTACACAATACAGTGACGCATATTACATACACATACAAGCCGGTATTACTGTCAGAGGAGATTAAAGGCATATTACCAACGTGCACGCCTGTATTACCGCCAGAGAAAATTAAAGGTATATTACGGACGTACAAGCCAGCGGACGTACAAGACAGTATTAGTGTCACAGAAAATTAAAGACACACAATACACGGCGGCAGCCCACGAAGAACGGTCAGCTGAGCAAGTAAACATCAACAAAAGAAAGGCTGAAAGAAAGAAAAATACGACCAACTAAAAGAATGAGGTCAAAGTACCTTGCCATTTAATATAGACTGTTCCTTCTAATGTTTATGCACTACTGTTCTAGTGCCCGTTATTGTAACGGCTAAATGACTAGTTAAAAATAAATTCACAAAACGGCAAAATGATTGTGTCAAAAATATAAACAATTGCTAATATACACTGAAATTGAATTAAATTAAATTAAATAATATCTTGTTGACTTGTGATATTAGTGAATCACCATTTAGTAATTGGTCTGTGAGAATAAATTCACCCTTCTTTCTCTATCAGAATCAAAATCACCAGAATCATCATTGGTAAGACTACTAAGAAACTCATAAAAATGAAGACAAAAGAACACTCTAAGCGAGTCATGGACATGCTCATATAGAAACACATACCTTGAAAAAATTGCAAAATCATTTAAAAGGTACTGATTGTCCCTTGACACTTAGTGCAGTCCATTGTACAGAAATATCAATATTAAAATATTAAGCTTTCCCCATACAATGTGACTATTTCTGAAAACTTAGCTGGTGCACTTACGGACACTTCTTAGGGAAGTCACTTCAGTGCCAATTGTGACTATGAATGAATTACAGAAGTCAGTAAATGTAATTATGCAGTTCAAGGATCAATAACCTTTGCATACGAAGGGCCTTTACAGGAGAATGGTGAGTTATTAAAATATATTCTTTCTTGCAAAATGGATGAAGCCCTCACCCTACCGTATACTGCATATAAGGTAAAAGTTCTCATGGTTGGGTAAAACTACATTGTAATTTTTTGGCCCAAATACTAAGTTGTTCAGGCCACATCATTCCCACCATAATAATGGTGGTGGATGTGGTAATATGGTATGACCCTGCTTTTCAGTAGTAGGAACAATCAGTATTGAGCACAACATTAATAGGGCACAATGCAGATAAAACATAGATAAAGATCTGCTGTCTTCTTATTGGAAAAGTGAAACTGAGGAAGACATTGAGTTTCAACAGGACAGTAATCGAAAGCACTCTGCCAAGGCAACATTTTTTAAAAGGAAGAAAGGTGATGTTTTTGAGGGTTCCGGTTAAAGTCATGTCCTTCATCCTTTAGAAAAACTATGTCAAGACGTCAAAACTAATTTCAAACACAAATCTCAACTTAACACTGGAGAAAAGAGAAATGGACAAACATTATTTCAACATGATATGAAACTTTAACAAAGACTTAAGACTACAGGCTACCATGGCTAAAAAAAGCAGTCCAATAAAACACTGAACTAAAGATGAATATTTAGAATATGATATTCAATTTATTTATTAATTTATTTTAATTTTCATTGCCAGGTTAACAATTCTTTTTTGTTAAATGATTTTGTTGTCTTTCCCTTTCCCTTTGTTTTTTGAGGTGTTTAAATAAACTAATCCACTTGTGCAGCCGTTCCACAATTGTAGGATTATAAGAAGTGACGATGCCATGGCTGTTCGTACCTTTATATGCTGGAGTGTTTAAGGTCAGGTAGTGTTTCCATAAATAGGGTTTAATGACAAAGTCAAATCTGCAGTCTTATAAAGCTGCTTGTGACTCTTTACTGAATCTACAGTATACTGATGTAATGAATTATTGTTGCTTGGGCTTCTGGTTGCCCCATGTATCTTGTTTCCCTTTTCTTCAATTGTGGTATCGTTATTTTTTGTTCTCTCACTGGAACCAGTTTTTGCAGGAAGATGTTAAAGTGAGGTCTTGTGAACTTCTCAGTAGATTGCAGATTAGGTTTGGTTTTTGGGTGGGTTTCAATAGGGATTTGTTATGGTGTGACACCACCAGTTCTTTTTCTTCTATGTTTTCCTGCTTTTCCTTGCTTCCTTCAAAACGATGCTACTCTGCTCTAGAGTATATTCTGCATTAGGGTTTTAAGGCTTGATATTTCTGATTTTAAGGTTGAATATTTTGTTTATGATTGCGACAGAAGGTAGGGTCTTAGTATGTTTATGATATTTGCTTAAGGGTACATTTTATGCCAAAGCAAGAAGGAACATCTGTGATATATCAGTCATACACTTAGCCATTTCCTTATCCACCTTATAAACCCACAAAGTTTTAAAAACTGTTAGCATCACTGTTTTAACTCCTTGACACTGTAGTTTTTGTGAGATTCCCGCAAAATTTTGTATCAAGAGCTGCTTCTTGATTTCAGTTTTCAATAAACATTTTGGTTATTTCCTCCAATTTCTTTGTTGCATTATATGATATTCTGTATAACTGAAAAAATTCTGGAGGACTTTATTTAGTAATTCATGTGAGAAAAAGTAAGACTTAGCACCTGTACACTTACTTACACTTACACTTACATTTTAATTATATTTTTATAACTCCATAACCTAAATAAATACTGACCATTTATGTAATTCACAATGTTCTTAGGACTACGGACAATTTGATTGGATTCTCCCCTGTTCATTCAGCCATAAAAAACACAACTAGCTCATTTCATTCTTCTTTCCATATTTAAACTCATATTTGTATAATATAATGAACTTTGGTGTAAAAATAAGAAGATTACTGGAAAAACAAATTATTTCTCTAACTAGTATTAATGCTTCTGACAGTTCAGTTGACATTTAAGCAGGTGAAAGGTTTAAATGGACGTGCAGTCTGCAGGCTTATATCGAGGGAGTTTTCACAGATAATTCAGGCCTCTCCCAGTGCTTCCACTGAGCAAAACTAGAAACACATCATAAATCTCACTGCTGGAAATAGCATGATCCCTTGAACTGCTGTCTTACAAATGCATTTTAGCATCCTCTAATAAATATAAAGTAGAGCAATGCACAAATACCATCTCTGGCTTAGACAGATACAATAATTTGTAACAACATAAGACAAATCTAAGGACTGTCTGAAACAAGAATTAGTGGTTCATTAATAAACACTGGAATGTAACTAATATGACTACTCAAAAAGACAAGACCTAGATAAAACTTCAGTCAAATGTTTCTACAGACAAATAAAGTTGTCAGGATAGCAGGTAAACAAGTTGAAGAAAGGAGCCCCATCTTTCAATTGGAATCTGCAACGACTGCACTATACCATTGGATTATGTGAATTGGGAAGTAACCTGCACTGATTCATATCTTATGATGAATAGAAACATAATGTAAACATAACAAAAAATAGCACATGTCATGAAAAGATTAATACTATACCAACAGCTTCTCTTACATGTAAAGCATGAGACATTTCTGGGTTAGCCATCATTAGCCATCACAGAAATTTAGTGGGATGTTCTCCTTCACATTTATCAACATCCATCCATCCATCCCTCCTCTTCCACTTATCCAAGGTCGGGTCGCGGGGGCAGCACCTTGAGCAGAGATACCCAGACTTCCCTCTCCCTGGCCACTTCTTCTAGCTCTTCCGGGAGAATCCCAAGGCATTCCTAGGCCAGCCGGGAGACATAGCCCCTCCAGCGTGTCATGGGTCTTCCCCGGGCCTCCTCCCGGTTGGATGTGCCCGGAACACCTCACCAGGGAGGCATCCAGAAGGCATCCTGATCAGATGCCCGAGCCACCTCATCTGATTCCTCTCGATGCGGAGGAGCAGCGGCTCTACTCTGAGCCCCTCCCGGATGACTGAGCTTCTCACCCTATCTTTAAGGGAGAGCCTTAAATAAATGTTCCACTTATCAACACAATCTGTTATCTTTACCATCAATAGCTTATATAGTTAACAAGCCAAAGTATGGAACAGGAAACCCTAGATGTTACACTGAAGGTCAATGGGCTCCAGCTACTTTTCTCTAGAAGAATGCTGGTGTTTTCTACATTTGTTCTATTACTAGTATTTTCTTAGCAAAAAATATGTTCTAGTCATTATTTTATCAAATTTCAAAGGTATATTTGACATAAAAAATTAACGATTATAAAGAAAATGAAAAACAGCATGTGGCAAGACGAGTCTGGGTTTTTTTAGTTTTGGTTTTAATTGGGTTTTAATGGCCCAGTGGCTTAACCTATCGACAAGCAGCTCACATGTGAATTGGTGCAATCATTTGTATTTAGTTAATTGTGTAGGAGTGGTATAATTAATAAGCATCAGCTGTAGTCATCTCAGAATAAAATGGAGATGGGTTAGTGCTTAGGAGAAGGATGGGAGATGAAAGACAACAAGAATGAGAGCACAAGCGATCACTTTTTATTTTTTTTGTTTTGACAAATCATCTGATATGGGAATGGACAAGAAGAATCACTGTTGTTGAGCCTTGTAAAGGGAGCAGGACTGAAGGCTAGGGCTGGGACTGAAGTTTCAAGGCGTGACGATGTTCAAGTCTGCTGAGTAATGGAGTAGATGAGGACGGAGAGAGATCATGGAAAAAATATACTGATAGGCGGAACACAGTGAGGATGCATCCATTTAGAGGGCAAGGAACCTTGGGCAGACACAGAGACTGGCTAAGGTGGTAGTTTGGGCCTGTGGGTACTGACTAAGGTGGCAGTCCACGATGCACCAGGCTACATGAGGAGGATTTAAGTTGGTGGCCCAAAGAGGGATGATGGTAATACTTTATGAAAGATTGTTGGAATATTTAAGTGTTTATTTATTTTTTGGAGCACTCCAAAACTCTATTTTAAAGGCATGCCTTTCTTCTCACTTGCCCTGCTCTATTTCAGTTCTTGACTACAAGGTGCCCCAAAACAAGATGCAGAGTTCAGTATGGTATTATTACTTTCTTTCCTTTTACCAAAAGCTGCATAAAGCCATGTTTCCACTTGGCAAATGGTGTTAACTGTAAGTTTCACTCCTGCTTTACTGCTGACTGGTTGAACTGCTTATATTGTTAGTTAAATAATCATTCTATTCAATAATATTGTGGTAGACATGAAGCAGACAGTGAATGGTGACTGGTTGCAACAGGGTTCTCTTATTTCAGAATCTCTTTGATTTAAAGACTTAACAGGTGAGCTGTATAATTGATGTTTTTGCCCTGAATTTCTACTAATTCTTAAAATCATTTCTCAACCATTAAAATCACCTTATCTTCGCCATGGTAATTTCATAAATATTTAGAGGCAGTAGACTCCCTGGAAGTATACTACATCTTGTTCTGAGACATTTTCATTAAGAGTTTTCTTTGAGATTAATGCTGTGTTTGTTCCAGAAAATTTCCTGACACAGAGCCAAAGTTAAAGATTTTAATTTTTAAACAGGATATGATGTGATGCACACAACTAACTTAACTGAAAGAGTTTAAAAAAGGAAAACCAGTGTCCTAGAATATTAAAGTAAATCTCATGGAAATCCTCTAGACTCACTTCAAGAGTGCTGAGTGCAGAAGGTCCATTTGTATGATTGAGCCTGAACTCTCCTACAAAGAACACTAGGATACAATTGCAAAAACAGTTATGCTATCTTGACAGAGACCTAGCCAAACAGATGCACGACTATGATAATCAAATTTTAATAATGAGGCCCGTGCAATGCAAGTCCTGTTGGATGTTGGACTTTTTAGATGATGGTTTGGAAGAGCCAGTTGTCTATGAGGGCTACATCTGCAAGAGATGTCAGCTGATCCAGCACCTCGAGTTCAGGGTCGCTGAACTGGAGGAGGAGTTGGCTGACCTGCGTTGTAATAGAGAATTAGCGGACTTGGCCCAGGTGTCCTTTAGAGAGATAGTGTGCACCCCCAAGGTGGCGCGGGAGGAGATTCCAGACCAGACAGGTAGAAACAGGTGGGTCACGGTCACAAGGCATAAGGCAAAGGGTGCACAGTGTCCGGGGGCATCAACTCCAGAATTAGAAGTGGCAAACTGTTATCATGTCCTTGCGGAGCTGGACGGTGTCTCTGATAATTCTGAGGTGGTAGGCAGGGATGAGGAGCCCCAACGGGCCACCTCAAAACCAGTTCCCAAAAAGAGAGAGGTAGTGATAGTTGGGGACTCAATCATTAGGGGGATTGAAGCACAGGTGTGCTCCAGAGAGAGAGAGTCTCGCACGGTGTGTTGCCTTCCGGGAGCACAGGTGGAGGACCTCCCTGGAAGGGTGGATAGGCTCTTGGCCAGAGCGGGGGTGGATCCAGTTGTCATTGTCCATGTTGGAACAAATGACATACATAAGGGTAGTCTGTCAGTTCTGCGATCCAAATTCAAAGAGTTAGGTGCTAAGCTGAGGAGCAGAACTGACAAGGTAATCTTCTCCGAAGTTCTGCCTGTGCCACGCGCCAGTCCAGGTAAGATTGAGGAGATTAGAAGGCTTAACGTGTGGCTCAAATCTTGGTGCAGAGTAGAAGGGTATAGGTTTATGGGGCATTAGGACTCCTTTTGGAACAGATGGGACCTGTTCCGCCGTGACGGGTTACATCTGAACTGGAAGGGCACCAATGTATTGGGGAGGCGTATGTGTAGGCTAGTCGAGGATTGTTTAAACTAGGGAATGGGGGGGGCAGGGAGTTTAGGACAGGCCAGGTTTAGATCTATACATGGAAGAACAAACAATGGTGTAGATACAAGAATACATAGTAATGTAAATTCTAAGCAAACATTTAAATGTAGAAGGAGTAATACATTAAAATTAGCTTGCCTTAATGCTAGAAGTATCAAAAATAAGGTAAGTGAGTTGGAGATATATGTAGCAGAGCATAATTATGATATTATAGCAATAACGGAAACCTGGCTAAATAACAAAGATGGGGATGAGTGTAACATAGAGGGATACACATTTTTAGGAAGGATAGACAGAACAGAAAAGGAAGTGGGGTTGCTGTTTATGCCAAGCAGGATTTAAATGTAAGTCTTCTTCAGTTGGATGATGAGCCCCATCGTAGTGAGGACATGTGGCTTCGCCTGGAAAATATTAGGGAAAGAGGTCTTATATTAGGAGTGTGTTATAGACCACCCAATTCAGACAGTAATTCCAATACACATCTTTTTAGTGATATCAAAAGGCAAGTTTACAGGGAGATATTATAGTCATGGGGGACTTTAATTATCCAAATATTAACTGGGATAACCTTACAGATGGCGGAGTACAAGAGCAGGAGTTTTTAGAAGTAATCAATGACTGTTTTCTAACACAGCATGTTAAAGCACCAACACGGGGTGAAGCCTGTCTGGATTTAGTATTTTGCAATAATCAGGATAGAATTGAGGGTGTAGAGGTGATTGAACCACTAGGGTCAAGTGACCATAATGTAATACAATTCTCAGTATTTTGTAAGAGTGCAGATGCAAAGACTAAAATTGTTAAGCTGAACTTTGGTAGGGCTAATTTTGAGCAGATGCGACAAAGTCTAAGTAGGATACACTGGGATAAGCTTTTAAGTGTGGAGACAGTCGAGGAGCAGTGGAACAGGTTTAAAAATGGTTTACATGTAATGCAGGACAGATACATACCTAAATTTGGAAAACTAATAGGAAACTAAAAAAAACTCCACGGTGGATTAATAAAGATTTAAAAAAGAAGTTGCAAAGGAAAAAACTGCTTTATAAGGCATATAAGACTAATGACTGCAAAGTGAATTGTAGATCGTATGAGAACATGAGGGCAACCATTAAGAAGGATATCAGGAAGGCTAAAAGACAGTTGGAGAGGAATATAGCAGATAAGGTGAAAGAAGACCCTAAGAGATTCTTTCAGTATTTTAGTAGTAAAAGAACAGACCAGGAGGAGGTCAAGTGCATCAGGAATAGTAAAGGGGAATTAAAAGATACAGACAGTGAAATAGCAGATGCCTTAAACTTACATTTTTCTGAGGTGTTTACAAGTGAGCAAGTGGATAACCTCCCAGAGGTAAACGCGACTACTAAGGAGGTACTGAGGGATTTGGAAATTGTAGAGGGAGAAGTACTGCTCAGATTAAATAAGCTGAAATCGAATAAATCACCAGGACCAGATAATATTTATCCTCATGTTCTTAAGGAGGCTAGTGAGTACATATATAAACCCTTGACGCATATTTTTAGGAAGTCACTGTGCACTGGAGAGATTCCGAAGGACTGGAAAATGGCAAATATCATCCCATTATATAAAAAGGGTGACAGGGCAGATCCAAGCAACTATAGGCCAGTAAGCTTAACATGCATCACAGGAAAATTAATGGAAGGAATTATTAAGGATAAGATCGAGCAACACCTGGCAAGGACAGGAGTTATTCTAAGCAGTCAGCATGGGTTCAGAAGAGGGAGGTCGTGTTTTACTAACATGCTGGAATTCTATGAGGAGGCAACAAAAGGATACGATCAAAGTGGAGCTTATGATATTATTTATCTGGACTTTCAGAAAGCATTTGATAAGGTGCCACATGAGAGGTTGGGCATCAAATTAAAAGAGGTGGGAGTTCAGGGTGATGTTTGTAGATGGGTGCAGAATTGGCTCAGACAAAGAAAGCAGAGGGTGATGGTGCGAGGAACCTCATCAGAACTGGCCGATGTTAAGAGTGGTGTTCCACAGGGGTAAGTGCTAGGGCCGCTGCTATTTTTAATATATATAAATGATTTAGATAGGAATGTAAGTAACAAGCTGGTTAAGTTTTCAGATGATACCAAGATAGGTGGATTAGCAGATAATTTGGAATCCGTTATATCATTACAGAAGGACTTGGATAGCATACAGGCTTGGACAGATTTGTGGCAGATGAAATTTAATGTCAGTAAATGTAAAGTATTACACATTGGAAGTAAAAATGTTAGGTTTGAATACACAATGGGCGGTCGGAAAATCGAGAGTACACCTTATGAGAAGGATTTAGGAGTCATAGTGGACTCTAAGCTATCGACTTCCCGACAGTGTTCAGAAGCCATTAAGAAGGCTAACAGAATGTTAGGATATATAGAACGATGTGTGGAGTACAAGTCCAAGGAGGTTATGCTCAACCTTTATAATGCACTGGTGAGGCCTCATCTTGAGTACTGTGTGCAGTTTTGGTCTCCAGGCTACAAAAAGGACATAGCAACACTAGAAAAGGTCCAGAGAAGAGCGACTAGGCTGATTCCAGGGCTACAGGGGTTGAATTATGAGGAAAGATTAAAAGAGCTGAGCCTTTACAGTTTAAGCAAAAGAAGATTAAGAGGTGACATGATTGAAGTGTTTAAAATTATGAAGGGAATTAGTGCAGTGGATCGAGACTGCTATTTTAAAATGAGTTCATCAAGAACACAGGGACACAGTTGGAAACTTGTTAAGGGTAAATTTCGCACAAACATTAGGAAGTTTTTCTTTACACAAAGAACGATAGAAACTTGGAATAAGCTACCAAGTAGTGTGGTAGACAGTAAGACGTTAGGGTCTTTCAAAACTCGACTTGATGTTTTCTTGGAAGAAATAAGTGGATAGGACTGGCAAGCTTTGTTGGGCTGAATGGCCTGTTCTCGTCTAGTGTTCTAATGTTCTAATATGATTAAAGCAAAAGGTCCTCCCAATAATTATTAATTATGGGATGTGCACACTTATGCAACCAAGGCACTGAAAGTTTATTATTTTAATTGTTTTTTCTTTAGAATATCCAATTGTTTTCCATTTAAATTCTGTTGGCCTCAAGATCTTTTTACAGATGGAAATGGGTCAAATGTAATTTTGTCTTGATTTTATTCTTTCCAACAGCAAAAGCTGAAATTTCATTAAGGTTGAGTGGACTTTTGAAATTCAAGGTAAGAAATAAAGTTTGTCTGAACTTTGACTCAAAAATAAGCAAAAGCAATTATGAGTGTTTATTTGATTTTATTTTGTGGCTCCTGACTTTTTGATCTCAGTTCTAGTAATGCCTTTTTTCTATCCTTTGGTTTTGATATTTGAAAGATCCGTATTTGACCTTAACTTTTCTGAATATGAGTAAACAAAAGAAAATCTTGAATTCTCTCTGCAGCTTAAAATAAAAATGTGAAGACCTTTGGAAAAGTATATTATTATGAACTGTTTTTCCTAGGTCCAACTAAGAATCATTTTGGACTCATACACTACACCTTTGCACACACCTACCACACATATACAAATACCTTTGGCCATAAAACATTAACCAGTAAAAATTGGAGGGATGAAAATAAAAACAAATATATGCACAACAATAAAACTACTAACAGTTGAAGTGAATAACATTGATTATCTTGTAATAGTGGCATCTGTCAAAAGATGGCATATATTAGGCAGCAAATGAACAGTCTGTTCTTGAAGGTGATGAGTTTGAAACAGGAAAAACAGGCACACATAAGGATCTGAGTGACTTTGACAAGGGCTAAATTGTAATGGCTTGATAACTGGATTAGAGAATCTCCAAACCGGCAGGTCTTCTTGGTAAGCAGTGGTTATTGTCCAAGGAAGGATAACCAGTGAACTGGCACAGGGTCATGGGGAGTGATGGCTAGCCCATCTTGTCCAATTGCAAAGAGGAACTTTTGTAACACACATTGATGAAAAATGTAACGCTGGCCATCAGAGAAAGCTGTCAGAACACAAAGTGCATTGTAGCTTATCGCATATGGGATTGCATAGCTGCAGACTGCAGAACCCTGTCTACTGCTGAAAGTTCCTACAATGGGAATGCGCGTGTCATAGCTGGACCATGGGGCAATGGAAGAAGATGGCCTGGTATGATGAATATTGTTTTCTTTTAAATTTATGTGGACAGCTGGGTGCATGTGCCTCATATACATAGAAAAGAAATGGCAGCAGGTGGCACTATGGGAAGAAAAGCCAATGGGGGCAGTGTGATGCTCTGGCAGTGTTCTGCTAGGAAACCTTGGGTCCTGACATTCATGTTGATGTTACTTTGACATGTACCACCTACCTAAAGATTGTTGCAAGCCACGTACACCCCTTTAATATTCAATATTCCCTGATGGCAGTGATGTGTGGGTCTGGTCACAGACTTGTACAAGTGAGAAGGAGAGGTGTCCAGGTTTCTGTAAAAATCAACTTTATTGTTGTGAAGACAGGAACAGTCTCATGCATTTTATTTAAAGGGGAGCTGTCACATCAGTACAGAAAAAACTGCAAGCCAGCAGTGATATTGTTAGTCATCTTGCATTAGCTCCCTTTGTCAGGTTAAAAGAACAGATAGCCTAATTCATCAAGCAGGTTCCTTCTGGAAGAGAGATGACAGAAAGTGAGCACATGTTTCAGTGCACAGCGCATTTGGGGTGGTTTTCTACCACCCGTTGGGGGGTGCCGGAGTCTCAAAAATATCACAAAATATGTATCTAAAACCTGACTGTTTCTTTTAGATAGAATATCGAACTGAAAATAGCATCTAATAGATTTTATAGATGTTTAGCAAACAACCAAAAATCATTTTCTTTAAAAAAATATTGTATTGACTGTTATTCTGGTATGCATATAATTTATATATGTTTTATAGAGAAATATGTGAAGCTGATTTACTTTAATATGTCTGGCCATAAAGCTGCTTAGAACCAAACTGAGACAAATTGATTTAATCTAAATCCTAAAAAAAATGATTTAATGAAAAGTGTTGTTAACCTAAATCCTAACCCAGCCACAGAGGATGCACAAACCAGTATGTTTCTTCATGTCTGTCCCAAGCCCGGATAAATGGGGAGAATTACGTCAGGAAGTGCATCCGTTGTAAAATTTTGCCAGATCAACATGCGGACAACAATACAGGTTTCCATACCCAATCTGTTGATTCCCGGGTTAACAACAGCCACCACCAGTACTGTTAGCCAACAGGGTGCTGGCAGAAATTGGGCTACTGCTGGCCGAAGAAGGAGAAGAAGAGGGAGAGTGTTTTGGAAGTGAAAAGAGTGTCAGACAGAGTAATGATAATGAAGTTGGAAATTGGAGGTGTGATGATGAATATTGTCAGTGCATATGCCCCGCAAGTTGAGTGTGTGATGGATGAGAAAGAAGATTTTTGGAGTGAGTTGGATGAAGTGATGAACAGTGTACCCAAGGGACAGAAAATGGTGATTCGAGTGGATTTCAATGGAGATGGTGTAGGGAACAGAGGAGATGAGGAGGTGATGGGTAGGTATGGTGTTAAGGAGAAGTATGAAGAAGGTCAGACAATAATGGATTTTCTGAAAAGGATGGGCATGGCTGTGGTGAATACGTATTTTAAGAAGAGGGAGGAACATAGAGTGACATACATTGGAGGAAGATGCACACAGGTAGATTATATTGTATGCAGTCAATCTGAAGGAGATTGAAGACTGCAAAGTGGTGGCATGGGAAATGTACTTAGGCAGCATAGGATGGTGGTCTGTAGGACGATGTTGGAGATCAAGAAGAGGATGAGAGTGAAGGCAGAGCCAAGGATCAGATGATGGAAGTTGGAAAAGGAACACTGCAAGGTTGAGTTCAGGGAGAAGGTGAAACAGGCACTGGGTGGCAGTGAGGAGTTACCAGACAGCTGGGCAACTACAGTAGAAGTAGTAAGGGTGGCAGCAAGAAGGGTGCTTGGTGTGACATCTGGACAGAGGAAGAAGGAAAAGAAAACCTGGTGGTGGGATGGGGAAGTAGAGGCGAGTATACAGAGGAAGAGGATGGGAAAGAAGAAGTGGGATAGTCAGAGAGATGCCGAAAGTATACAAGAGTACAAGGAGATAAGGCATAAGGTGAAAAAAGAGGTGGTGAAGGCTAAAGAAAAGGCGTATGATGAGTTGTATGAGAGGTTGGACACTAAGGAGGGAGAAAAGGACCTGTACTGATTGGCTAGGCAGAGGGACTGAGCTGGGAAAAATGTGCAGCAGGTTAAGGTGATAAAGGATAAAGATGGAAGCATGCTCACAAGTGAGGAGAGTGTGTTGAGTAGATGGAAAGAGTACTTTGAGAGGCTGATGAATGAAGAGAATGAGAGTGAGAAAAAGTTGAATGATGTGGAGATAGTGAATCAGGAAGTGCAAGGAGGAAGTAAGAACAGCTATGAAGAGGATAAAAAATGGAAAGGCCGTTGGTCCAGATGACAAACCTATGGAAGCATGGAGGTGTTTAGGAGAGTTTTGGAGTTTTTAACCAGATTGTTTAATGGAATCTTAGAAAGTGAGCGAATGCCTGAGGAGTGGAGAAGTGTACTGATAACGATTTTTAAGAATAAGGGAGATGTGCAGAGCTGTAGTAACTACAGGGGGATTGTATAGATGAGCCACAGCCTGAAGTTATGGCAAAGAGTAGTGGAAGCTAGGTTAAGAAGGGAGGTGATGAATAATGATGTTAAGATACTCTGAAAAATCCTAGCTAGAAGGATGGAGAAAGTGCTGCCCTCGGTAATATCACAAGATCAAACTGGATTTATTAAAGGCCGACACCTATCTTCAAATCTCTGACGCTTGTTTAATGTTATATATTCACCAGCAAAATCAAACACCCCAGAGATATTACTATCATTAGATGCAGAAAAAGCATTTGATATGATTGAATGGAATTACCTTTTCACTGCATTGGAGAAATTTGGGTTTGGCCCGAATATTTGTGCATGGATCAAACTACTGTATACCAATCCAGAAGCTTCAGTTTGTATTAATAACATTTGCTCAGACTACTTTAAACTAGAACGTGGTACCAGACAAGGATGTCCCTTGTCGCCACTGTTGTTTGCAATCGCTATTGAACCACTGGTGGTTCACTGCCGAAATTCTTATCAGATAAAGGGGATTGTCAGAGAAGGACTGGAACAGAAAATTTCTCTATATGCAGATGATATGGTCTTATATATATCAGACCCAGAAAACACTGTCCCTGCTGTTTTAACAGCACTAACAGAATTTCAAAAGATATCTGGTCTTAGAATTAATCTGAATAAAAGTATACTCTTTCCAGTGAATTCACAAGCATATAATATTAGATTAGACACCCTACCTTTTACATAGCAGATCAGTTTAAATACCTAGGGGTAAATATCACAAGTAAACATAAAGCTCTCTATCAACAAAATTTTGGCGTCTGTATGGAAAAAATTAAGCAAGACTTGCATAGATGGTCAACCGTTCATCTCACTCTAGCCGGAAGAATTAACATTGTTAAGATGAATATCCTTCCTAAACTTCTCTTTTTATTTCAAAACATTCCGATATATATCAATAAATCGTTTTTTAAACAGTTAGATTCAACAATAACCTCATTCATTTGGAACTCAAAACACCCACGTATCCGAAGAGCGACCCTACAAAGACCTCAGGCAGAAGGTGGCATGGCTTTACCTAATTTTCAGTTTTATTACTGGGCAGCAAACATACAAGCCATAAAAAACCTGGACACAAATAAATGAACATACACAGGCTTGGTCCGCAATAGAAGTAAAATCCTGTAGTACTTCTTTATATTCCCTGCTCTGCTCTCCAATAAATGAAAGTTATTGCAAATACAGTAATCCCTCCTCCATCGCGGGGGTTGCGTTCCAGAGCCACCCGCGAAATAAGAAAATCCGCGAAGTAGAAACCATATGTTTATATGGTTATTTTTATATTGTCATGCTTGGGTCACAGATTTGCGCAGAAACACAGGAGGTTGTAGAGAGACAGGAACGTTATTCAAACACTGCAAACAAACATTTGTCTCTTTTTCAAAAGTTTAAACTGTGCTCCATGACAAGACAGAGATGACAGTTCTGTCTCACAATTAAAAGAATGCAAACATATCTTCCTCTTCAAAGGAAACAGAGAGTAAAGCAAACAAATCAATAGGGCTGTTTGGCTCTTAAGTATGCGAAGCACCGCCGGTACAAAGCTGTTGAAGGCGGCAGCTCACACCCCCTCCGTCAGGAGCAGGAAGAGAGAGAGAGAGAGAGTCAAAAATCAATACGTGCCCTTTGAGCTTTTAAGTATGCGAAGCACCGTGCAGCATACTTAAAAGCTGCACACAGAAGGTAGCAACGTGAAGATAATCTTTCAGCATTTTTAGACGAGCGTCCGTATTGTCTAGGTGTGCGAACAGCCCCCCTGCTCACACCCCCTACGTCAGGATCACAGATAGTCAGCGCAAGAGAGAGAGAAAGAAAAGTAAGTTGGGTAGCTTCTCAGCCATCTGCCAATAGCGTCCCTTGTATAAAATCAACTGGGCAAACCAACTGAGGAAGCATGTACCAGAAATTAAAAGACCCATTGTCCGCAGAAACCCGCGAAGCAGCGAAAAATCTGCGATATATATTTAAATATGCTTATATATAAAATCCGCGATGGAGTGAAGCCGCGAAAGGCGAAGTGCGATATAGCGAGGGATTACTGTATACTAATAACCCAATTGTGCTTTACTCACTCAGAATATGGAACCAAATTAGAAAGCATTTTAAGATGGAAAATCTTTTATCAGTGGCACCTCTGCAAGAGAACCACCTCTTTCAACCTTCGCAAGTATATCCAGTTTTTAATACCTGGAAAAGTTTTGGGATTAAAATGCTCAGAGATCTTTATATAGACAACATATTTACATCTTTTGAACAATTAAGTTCAAAATTCAACCTCCCATTTACACATTTCTTTTACTATCTTCAAATTAGAAATTTTGTTAAACGGAAATTGCCTGATTTCCCCCACCTTACACCCTCCACAATGCTGGAAAAAATACTGCTCAATTTCGAGGAAATAACCACTATTTCCGCAATATATAAAATCTTATTAGAGTCCCTAGCTTTCAAAGATTCAAGAGGACATTGGGAAGAAGATCTCTTAATCAATATATCAGAAAAGGAGTGGAAGGTAGCAAAGCAGAGAATTCACTCGAGTTCTATATGCGCAAAGCATAGAATTATTCAACTAAAAATTATATATCGAGCCCATCTGTGTCGCTTAAAACTGTCCAAAATGTTTCCAGGGCAGGATCTGACCTGCGAGCGCAGCAACCAAGCTCCTGCCTCACTGGGTCACATGTTCTAGGACCTGCACCAAACTAACATAATTTTGGACAAAAATTTTTAAGTGCCTTTCAGACAGCCTTAGTATCACAATCCCTCCTAACCCATTAACAGCTGTGTTCGGTGTTCTTCCAGATGGACTTGAATTGGAGAAGGACAAGCAAACGGTGATTGCATTCACTACACTTTTGGCACACAGACTTATTTTGTTAAATTGGAAGAATCCTAATTCTCCTCTTATAAGTCAGTGGGAAACCGATGTTTTATATTATTTGAAATTGGAAAAAATCAAATTTTCAGTTAGATGATCTGTACAAAATTTTTTCAAAACATGGCAGGATTTAATCAGTATTATTTTAGAATAAGAGAAATAACTATTACCGCATTTAACTCCCTTCTCCATCTCTTATTTACATAGATATTTACTTCCTTTCTTTTGTTTAATGTTGCCTTAAGCCTTAAGCAATTTTCCTTTAGCTAAGCTCTCCTTCTCAGGGGTGGGGTTTGATTAGTCTTCAAATTTGTTGGGTTATAAATTGATCTGTTTGTATGGAATAATTACAATGAAAATTAATAAAATAAAAAAATATAATAAGAAGGGAGGTGATGATCAGTGAGCAGCAGTATGGTTTCATGCCAAGAAAGACCAGCACAGATGTAATGTTTGCTCTGAGGGTATTGATGGAGAAGTATAGAGAAGGCCAGAAGGAGTTGCATTGTGTCTTTGTGGACCTGGAGAAAGCATATGACAGTTTGGGGTGCCTTCAGAGAAGTTGTGGTATTGTATGAGGAAGTCGGGAGTGGCAGAGAAATATGTAAGAGTTGTTCAGGATATGTATGAGGGAAGTGTGACAGTGGTGAGGACTGGAGGAGTGACGGATGCATTCAATGTGGGGGTGAGATTACATCAGGGATCGGATCTGAGCCCTTTCTTATTTGCAATGGTGATGGACAGGTTGACAGGTGAGATTAAACAGGAGTCCCCATGGACTATGATGTTTGCTGATGACAGTGATCTGTAGCAACAGTAGGTAGCCAGTTGAGGAAACCCTGGAGAAGTGGACATATGCTCAAGAGAGGAGAGGAATGAAGGTCAGTAGGAACAAGACATAATACTTGTGTGTAAATGAGAGGGAGGTCAGTGGAGTGGTGAGTATGCAGGGAGTAGACTTGGTGAAGGTGGATTAGTTTAAATTCTTAGGATCAACAGTACAGAGTAACTGGGATTGTGGAAGAATCATGAAAAAGAGAGTGCAGGCAGGGTGGAATGGGTGGAGAAGAGTGTCAGGAGTAATTTGTGACAGACGGTTATCAGCAAGAGTGAAAGGGAAGGTCTACAGGACAGTACTGAGACCAGCTATGTTATATGGCTTGGAGACGGTGGCACTGACCAAAGAACAGGAGACAGAGCTGGAGGTGGTAGAGTTAGTGATGCTATTGGGAGAAGGATGTTAAGGATAGAGCTGCCAGGCAAGAGGAAAAGAGGAAGACCTAAGAGGAGGTTTATGGATGTAGTGAGAGAATTCATACAGGTGAGTAAGATGCAGAGGACAGGAAGATATGGAACAAGGTAATCCGCGGTGGCAACCACTAACAAGAGCAGCCGAAAGAAGAAGAAGTTAATCTAAATCCTAAAAAAATTAATTACTGATTCATCCCTCCCACCTATTTCCCTAAAAATATAACTGTTACTTAACAATGTTGTTCCTGTTTTTTTTATAGAAGTTGTGTACGTAGTGTTGGGGGGGGGGGGGGGGGGGGGGTACAGTGACATAGTGGTTTGCACTGCTACCTCATTGATCCAGCATGTGGCTTCAGCTCCCACTTCAACATATATCTGTATACAATCACAATAATTAATTGGTAATTCCAAGTTGGCCCAGTGTGAGTGTAGATGTATATGTAATACACAAGTACCCTGTCCAGAGTGGTTTTCCACTTTCTGCGTCCAGTACTGCTGAGCCTCTGAATTGGATCAAGCAGTTTTGAGAATGTATGCTTGTTTGTATATGCATGGTGCTAATGGGAATGATATATTAGATTGGTTCAGCATTACTTGTTTACCTTCCAAATGTTTTGTACACTTTCTTGTCTGTTTTATTTTTTAACCATATTTTTGTTAGCTTTCTGACTTCTTTTGGTGTATCCCTTTCAAATTAAACACAGTACTATTTATAAAATATGTAAATGACATTAAAATGCAGTTCGGAAATAGAAGTTACTTTTAAAAGTTGACAGATGGGAATTGTGAATATTGGCACAGTATTAAAGGCAAATACTTTCTTTAAAAACATACTGTAACTTAGGCGCTGCAGAGACACACACGTGTTTTTACTGCATAATGCATCTCTGCTCATTTCTAAGCATTATAAGTCACCTCACATAAAAAAAGTTAAACAGGTATAATTATAAAACTTAATTGTAAAACACATACATATATACTGTTTGTATATTTATCATAATTAAACATGAATATATATGTTCTGTAAATGCATAATTTAACCTTTCTGACTGCATAAATATGCGTATTATTTTCAAACATGTAAATGAGCTGTAATTTAATTAGAAGGTGGTTATGTTTGCATTTGGAACTTCTCTTGACATGCTGTTCCTGTACCAATATAAAATATGTATATGTCATGCATGCTGGTCAGGAGGTCACCATCCAGCCTCATTGAAGGTATATACTTCCATTCTGTGACAAGAGAGGGCACTGTTGTTAACAGCAGCACCTCTTTTCTCAGCCACAGTGCCAGGAAGACACTCCATGTCCTATAAAAGCTCCCCAGAAAAAAGCATCTTACTTGGACCAGAGCTGACCAGAGATGGAGCTCTGCCACTTCATACCTACTCTACTAAGGAATAGTACTTGTTTTGAGGCAACCCCTGCCTATTGTTTTGAGTTGTGCTTAAGAGAACATATTAACTGGGGTGACCTGACTGGTACCCCAGCATTTTTTAGGCTTTCCCTTGTCTTCCTTCGAACACTATCTATCTATCTATCTATCTATCTATCTATCTATCTATCTATCTATCTATCTATCTATCTATCTATCTATCTATCTATCTATCTATCTATCTATCTATCTGTCTATCTGTCTATCTATCTATCTATCTATCTATCTATCTATTGCACAGGTGTGTTAAAATAGAAAGCACACTGTGAGAAAGACTTTGTCATACATTTTTATCTAATAGTTCTATTCAAATCCTTCTGCAAACATGACTATATAATAATGTTATTGTATGGAACCTGGCTTTTCAAGTACAGAAAGATGAAAAATCTTACAGTTTTTTGTTTTTCTATTTATTTATTGGATATACCTAATGATTGTTTTTACATATTTTTTTCAGTAGTGTTGCTAACATGTGACCTATTATTTTTAGTTTTCTTGTACAAGATCCTAATATTGATTCCTGCTTAATGCTGCTGTGTTGATTTAATTAGTTAGTCCTTCAGTTTAAAGCTTTTTTTTATTTAGAATAACTGTATTAAGAAATGCAGCTAGATTATATATTGTATACTAAGGTGTACATTTTTTAACTTTGCCCAGAGTTGCTTGATAGTTATTAAAAAAGATGTGAAGATGCAGTACCAATATGATTGAGAAAGAAAGCCATCTCTGATCAATAATTGTATTTGGATTTTCTCTACCTCTTGATATACCAAAGTGAACTAGACCAACTTATTAAACTACAGAAGTGTCTTGAAAAAGACTGCTAGATGTCCCATTAGTAATAGTAGGCGTTCTTTTATTTCGATGCATCCAATCAGATACAAAAATAGGTTTTAACAATCTGATAACTTACTCTACAAAGTTATCTAAATTAAGTTGTTTTTCAATAAGGACACAACATTCCTCCCCTATTTATGAATGATTTTCATAATATAATATACAGTATATTAATAATTTCTTTTACATTTAGTTCTGCACATAAGCTATAACTAATACTGCTATTTTCTTTATTTCTGTCTGACTTTAGCTTTGCTGTATTCAGTCAGAGACACTTTTTTTTCTTCATGGGACTAATTCTTGTCTTCCTTGGTATTCTTCTCTCATGTCTTTGCTGTGTCTTATGTTCAAGTAATTTTTCAATTAAACTTATACTATATGGCAATTTTAATGAATTCAGTTCTTTTATAGCACTGTAATAAACATGTTTCTCAATTAAGATGAAAAGTGAAGTCAATGGTTGTGTTTAGGTAAATCCATTTATTTATTCACTAATAAATATTTTTAACAAGTAAAGACATTCAATGACAGCTCTTCATCATTTTCCATTATTGTAAGATAAGTTGCCTCTTGGGGCTTAGTGCTATGATGAGTAAGGCATTTTTTGTAAATATTACCATTAGGAGATATCATTTGACAGCATAATATTCATTCAAATAATAAGTGCTCCATTTTACTGTTATCTTTTGTGATGAGTTTAGTATTCTGCCATACTTAGATTTATTTCATTTATTTCTTTGAATTTTTGCGTGTATGGTTCTCATTAGTAATTTTCTGAATCGTTATTCTGCCAACACTCTTTTGTTTGTTATAATATGGTTTTTGGTATCACAGTGGTAGTGGTGCTCTTCATGACAAAGAGACTAGTGTTCACGTTCTGAGTGTCACCTGTGTGGAGTTTGCATGTTCTCCCTGTATCCAAGTGTGCCAGTTTTCTTCCAAAGACACGGAGGTTATAGGAATTGCCGTTATTAAATAGACTCTAGTATATGATCATTCTGCAATGGACTGGTGCCCTGACCAGAGACTCTTCTGCCTTTTGCTGGGATAGGCTCCAGCTTCATCCACAACCCTGCTCTGGTTAAGCAGAAAAGATGGATGAAAAATATGGATGCCTCCATTTTGTATTGATCTTTTTCTTTGGCAGTGCCCATTGGTTGTTACATGATGTATTAGATCATCTTATTCCATTTATAAAACAGCCATCCAAGTATAGGATCAAAAAAAAAAAGATCAAATGACAAATGTTAATGTAAGTTAGGGCCAAATATTCAAGTTACAGCTAGGACTTCAAATATATCTTTAGACAACAATGACTAACTACTGTGTTGAATTTTGGTTTTGGCAATTGGTTCAGACAGATCTTTTGTTTTTTCCGTTTTGCTATTTACTCTTTTATTCCTTTTGCATTTTAAGCTCCTTCCATCTGCTTGTCATTTTTTCATTACTTCAGATCTTTTCTGAGCACCTGTTTTCTCCTGCTTGATCACACTGTCTTTGCCATTAATCTGTCCTTTACTGCTCACATTACTGCACTGTCCAAACCCTTCTATTTTTACCTAGGAAATACATTAAGTTTAGGGTCTTATTGTACATCACACGTTCAGACATACTGTTCTTCAGATAAAATTACCTGCTGCAACACTTTACTAACATGGGTACCAGTGCTAGAAGGTATAACAATATACCTGTTCTTCTCGACCCTCTACACTGGCTTCCAATGCCTGTTTCAAAACCCACCTTCAAATGTCTAATGTCATGAGTGGCTTTAGCATCCTATATGTGACAAAAATAATGATCATATTAACTTGATTGATTGCAATTGCCAAATATGGTAATACTAATATATACAGCGACTATAGAACTATGAACTGAGGGGAACCATATCTAATTTTAGAATGGAGTACTATTAGAAATTATTAACTATTAAAAACTATTAATTTCTACGTATTAAAAATATCCTCTATAAAGGAATGCTGTGGCCAACTGAATCAAAATGACAAGACCTAAAAGAAGAAGAATTTAGTACAGTATATCATGCCTCTGATGATAGTTGAATCATTTATAATAAGAGTTAAAGAGATTTAAGGGTTATTTCCAGGGAGAACGCTGCAGTGACATTTTTAATTAAGGCCTTGCTTCACTACATATGTTCTAGAAGGAGTCACAATATATAAAGCCGGTATAAGAGACCAGGGGACCTGACCCATATTAGTCTTGGGATACAATATAAGTTAAACACAATAACAATGAATTTTGATATGCTGTGTAATTTTACAAGTGCCACTCAACTTTGAAAAGCTGGATTTGAATCCAGCTCCAATCAGTGTATGAACTGAAATCATATAATCTAACTGTATCTGTATGGATTCTTGTCAGATTTTTTTTTTGGCTTGGGGTATTTCAGTTTACACGGGGGTGCTTCAGCCCCTGTTTTGATGTGAGATTTTACATATAACTTGATGAATATTTTGTATTGTATATCTTTATTTGTAATTTAGACAAAGCAGTGTAATTTAGGAAAAGACAACAACCAAAGACTAAAGACAAAGACAAAGACATGAAGAAGAACTGAACAGACAGCAAGAAAAAGACACTTACTAGGGTTTAAGTGAGTAACAAGTCCACAAGTCATGCAATGATAAGTCTAGTCAGAATGGCTATAGTTTAAAACGAAAGGTTTGTTCATTACTGCAGCAAATTTATATTCCAAGGGGTGGAAACTGAACAAACCAGTTAGGAATGCCAAAATAAGGGGATTAATTTTGGGTTCATACAGTATACATTCTGGGTATTAATTAATTAAGTGGGATAATTAATATAATTAATACTATTATTAAGGAAAATGTATACTAAGAAAATTAGTGAACTTTTCAGGAAAGCAGGTGCAGCTAGTACATTTGCAAGATATATGGGTTCCGATGTTTAGGTATAGTTTTAATTGGGAAAATACGGAAGCCCTGCTGAGGTTGTCAGCTGTGGTACAGGCACAGGACCAGTGGGCCAATTCTGAACCGAGGTGTTTGGCACAACGAGTACGCATATGGTGAGCAAACAACTCTAGGGGTGGCCTACAGGGGGAATGATGAGTTGCATAGCTGTGATGTCTCATGGTGGTGATGCCAGCCTATACTGGTAAAGGCTGATGGCAGCGAAAGGTTGCACCATGGGTAGAAAAGCACAAGAGGCAACTAAATCAACCCCAAATGTGTGAAGAGGGGCCACAAAAGTTGGTTTGTGAACAGTTTATGCAGTGGCACATGTGCTGTCACTTGGGCAGAAGTGGTTATACTGGCACCTGTGGCATGTTACCTTTCAAATTTTGATATTAATTGTACAGCTGCATATGCTTAAACAGATAGTTTGGGACAGGGGTCTAATTAGCAGTTAGACACAAAACCAGTAAAGAACAAAGGTCAGTTTTAAGAATTCACAATAGACTTAAATTGCAGTGGGCTAGTTTAGTGGAAGGTGTGGACTTGTCTCATTTTGAACCACCAGATCTGATGACATATGAAGACTGCAGAAAGCTAAAGGAACAGTTGAAGCAAGCCGGAGCAGATACAAGTCATCAGAAGCGCATCCAAGTTCTTCAGATTGTCTTTGAAATAAAGAAGATATGTAATGGACAAATGGTCACGGACAACTTTTAACAATGGGAGAGCAAATACTACAAACCAAAGCACAAGTTATGCAACAGACTCTTTAAACAATTAAGACTGTTTATAAAGACATTGTACAAAACATTCATCGGGGTGGAGTGTTGTGATGTGAGATTTCACATATAACTTGATGAATATTTTGTACTGTATATCTTTATTTGTAATTTAGACAAAGCAGTGTAATTTAGTGTTTACCCCCCCCCCCTTTAGGAATGGGTCTGTTTGAATTTTACGACAGGATTTGGGGGATGTGTGTTTTAAACCAGTTTGGCAAGTGTTTCCTTGCTAAAGTAATTTCTACCCCCGCAAATGGGCTAAGGTGTACTTTAACATATGGTTTGGGGGCAGATGTTAAGATGTTCTATTTCCCCCATTGGTCTGAAGTATGGCTGTTTGGAATTGGCTTGGTTCAGAAGCCTTTAAGTACCATGATGTCCTATTGGCTCTCGGGATTGGACAGAACATCTATAAATGTATGTGTTTAACCTCAGTATCTCTCTCTTACCAACCAACATATGATGAAGAAGCATCTCTCTTGCTAACCTGAAGAGAACACAATGAACAGCACAGCTCAGCAGCCATTTTGAACAGACATGTGGCTGAAAGCTGAGCATCAATGATGCCTTAACTAGAGACATTTAAGTAACCAGAAGTCTGTGTGCCACCTGAACTACATATCATCATTTAATCAGGTTGTATGGTTGCCAATATTCAAATGTACTTTGCATTTTGTTATTATTTATGAATATTATCAATAATACTAATACATTGTTTAAACTGTAACTTAACTTCTGCTTGTCTTTTACTATTTCTAATTGCCTAAGGTTATAGATATAGAAGGGAAGGTGGGGATAAGTTATATACAATAATACCTTATAAACAGTGTTAAGTCTGTGAGATTAGGCATTCTAAGGCTACATATTAATAATACAATAGGGGAAAGTAGAGCAATATATATATTACTCTACCAAGACAAAACAATTGGCGTAGTCTGGCAGGATTTTGCGGTAACCATTGTTTTGCACCTTGTTAGACAAAACAGCTCCTAACCCCAATTAATCCGCACCTTGGAATAAATAGTTTTGAACAATAAACTCCTGTACTGGACGGCAAGAATGGGCTGGTGTTCTGGCAGGGATGGTTCAAGATTCCTTACCTGGCCAGGAGGTCATGCCAGTGAACAAACAATAAGAGACACTGGGCATTACCTGCCACAGCCAGGAGGCTGGAAGACAGGGCCAACATTTTAGTGGATATGCTGGCATCCAGGAAGGCCATAATTAAGTAAGCCAATATCATGAACAGACAGTGGGAGGGAACTTTGTTGGACTATTTACTCCCCTTTACACAACAACAACATTTATTTATATAGCACATGTTCATACAAAAAGTAGCTCAAAGTGCTTTACATAATGAAGAAAAGAAAAATAAAAGACAAAATAAGAAATTAAAATAAGACAACATTAGTTAACATAGAAAAGGAGTAAGGTCCGATGGCCAGGGTGGACAGAAATAACAAAAAAAAAACTCCAGATAGCTGGAGAAAAAAATAAAATCTGTAGGGGTTCCAGGCCACGAGACCACCCAGTCCCCTCTGGGCATTCTACCTAACATAAATGAAATAGTCCTCTTTGTAGTTAGGGTTCTCACGGAGTCACTTGATGCTGATGGTCATACAGACTTCTGGCTTTTAATCCATCCATCATTGTTGGAACATCACAGTGCTTTGAGTAGACCACCAAAAGGACACCGGAAAAGGAAACAGAAGAGAGAGTAGGGGTTAGTACAGATTTTAGAGCCACCATGAATAGTTATTATGATGAATTGGATATACAGAGTATCAGGATTTAAATTACAGTGAAGTTATGAGAAGGCCATGTTAAAGTAATGTGTTTTCAGCAGTTTTTTAAAGTGCTCCACTGTATTAGCCTGGCGAATTCCTACTGGCAGGCTATTCCAGATTTTAGGTGCATAACAGCAGAAGGCCGCCTCACCACTTCTTTTAAGTTTTGCTCTTGGAATTCTAAGGAGACACTCATTTGAGGATCTGAGGTTACGATTTGGAATATAAGGTGTCAAGACATTCCGATATATAAGATGGGATGAGATTATTTAAGGCTTTATAAACCATAAGCAGAATTTTAAAGTCAGTCCTGAATGATACAGGTAACCAGTGTAGTGACATCAAAACTGGAGAAATGTGCTCAGATTTTCTTTTCCTAGTTAGGATTCTAGCAGCTGCATTCTGCACTAGTTGCAAACGATTTATGTCTTTTTTGGGTAGTCCTGAGAGGAGTGCGTTACAGTAATCTAGTCGACTGAAAACAAAAGCGTGAACTAATTTCTCAGCATCTTTCAATGATATAAGAGGTCTAACTTTTGCTATGTTTCTTAAGTGAAAAAATGCTGTCCTAGTGATCTGATGAATATGCGATTTAAAATTTAGATTACAGTCAACAGTTACCCCTAAGCTTTTTACCTCCGTCTTGACTTTTAATCCTAATGTATCCAGTTTATTTCTAATAGCCTCATTGTATCCATTATTGCCAATCACTAAGATTTCAGTTTTCTCTTTATTTAACTTGAGAAAGTTACTATTCATCCATTCTGAGATACAAGTTAGACATTGTGTTAGTGAATCAAGAGAATCGGGGTCATCAGGAGCTATTGATAAATACAGCTGTGTGTCATCAGCATAGCTGTGGTAGCTCATGTTGTGCCCTGAGATAATCTGACCTAATGGAAGCATGTAGATTGAGAAGAGCAGCAGCGGACCCAGGATAGAGCCTTGTGGAACACCATATAGGATATCATGTGTCTTTGAGTTGTAATTACCACAACTAACAAAGAATTTTCTCCCTGCCAGGTAGGATTCAAACCAATTTAAGACACTGCCAGACAGGCCCACCCATTGACTAAGGCGATTTCTAAGAATATTATGATCAATGGTGTCAAATGCGGCACTCAGATCTAAGAGGATGAGAACAGATAAATGGCCTCTGTCTGCATTTACCTGCAAGTCATTTACTAAATGACACAGCAGATGACAGCATCCCTGGGCGATGCTACCCATACAGATACCTATGGGGCTTGCTAGGAGTTGTGGTCCCACAGTGGCCCGTACTTTTCAGGGCTTCCATCTGACCTGGAAGTGCTTTGGTCAGGCAATGGTCTTTCACTGGAAGTACTCTCAGGTCCAAGATAAAAGGAGATGCCTCACCTACCTCGGTTTAGTCAAAGTTGGGAGGTAGTGGCCAACACCAGGAGGGCAGAAGTAGACGAACACTGTGATTGTGTATTTATTGGTTGTGTTCTCTTAGGAGGGTTGGTGACAAATTAAAATTCTTTCTTTGATCCCAGAGCTGTGCTGGGTGCTTTTGTGTCTGAAGTTTGGGGTTCGGTGGTGCCCCCATTAGTTATACTATTATAAAAAATTACTTATTAGATCTATGTTAAAATTTTGAGAGTGTTCCATACCTGTTAGAGTTTGAAAAATTAAAATTAAACTGCATTAGGAAGACATTGAAAACACTTCAGAATTTGTTATCCCATCTTTGTGAATATTAAAATTGCCTATGAAGACTGAGATACAGTTTTGCTGTTTTCATGTGTAGTATTAGTACTTAGAATGTTACTTAGAATGTTTGAATTGACTTTGCGTTACTTATAAAAATTCATCTTGACCAACTAATATTATGTGATTAATGTGAGGAGGTAAAATCATTGATCATGACTTCAAGGGTGGTTTCTGTTTTGCTTAGCCAAGCATTATTAAGTAATCAGTGATCTAATTTTGCACTGAACATGATTTAATTAACCAGCCATTTATGCATTTACTTAACTCACTAAATTCAGATTCAAGGTCCCAGGCAGCTGATGTTCAGTGAAGAAGCTGAAAGGTATGTCAGTGCATTGCAGGTCATGCTCATGCACAACATTCATGTCCTCAAAGTGGATAGCACAGTGGACCTCTGCTACTTTACTGAAACATCTTTGGGATATCAGAAGAACATTTGAGGTCCAAGAGGAAAAGGCTGAACCAGAGCTGTACAATTCCTTAATGAACCAAGATTTAATGAATTTTTAAATAATCATATTTTCATTTGTTGGTTTTATTATTAAGTGATTTTATGTGCAGAAAATTACCAGCACAAGCTTGTGCATGCATCCTTGGGAAGGTTTTGTTTTTATTTTCATTCCTTGCAATTTATATTTTGCTTAATGATTTTCAGAATCCAAAGAAGAAGAACAAAATAATATTATTAATTTTAACTTTGTTCTAAGTTTCTAAATATTACTTTGAAGTATGCATGTAGCAAACAATGAAAAATTATTTTTATATTTCCCAGCTATAGAATGGGTCCTTTTCCCCATGTAATATGGTGGGAAATACAGACGGAATATCTTCTTAGAATATTCTCAGGCAATATTTCTGAAAAGACAACACGTATCAGTGTGGCAGAGACATTCTTCAGGAATTGCATGCACAGACAATTTTTACATTTTTTACATGGGTAAAAACAGATAAATCCCAAGAGTGTAACAACAACAGTAATATATCATACCTTAGCACTGTATTATCAGTAGTGTGCAATAGATTAAGTGGCATTGTCATTGCCCAGCTCTCAAAAATGCATCGTTTTCAGTAGTGTGTGAATTATAACATGGCATTTTGGGAAATCACCCTTGACTGTTGTGGGGAATCCATGCTTTACTACATAAAAAGGTACTTTATTTAGGAATAGGACCAGACATCAAGTTTGATTAAGATTCATTTGACAGTTTGGAAACTTTTCATGTGAAAATTTGAAAAATACAAGTTGGTGTTGGACCATGGCTGCGATCACCTAAATAGCTACTCACACACAGCACAACTAGAGTACAAATGTTTCCAACACTAAAAAGTGTATGACAAACAATTGTCAGTTTTTTATGCATTTAGTATAGGTTTGTGTTAATTATTGTAATTTATATATATATATATATATATATATATATATATTGTGGTGGGTGGCCGGCTAAATATTCCGGCCCTCACCCCCAGGCCGCCAGGTGGAGCTCTCCCAACAGCGTGGACATTCCCCGAATTCCAGCAGGGCCTCATGGACTTTGTAGTTTATATGCACAGCCCTGCTGGATACCATGGGGACCACCAGGAGTCTCTGTGGGGAGGCTGCCGGACTCTTACTTGCCCTATAACCCGGAGGTGCGTCATGATCACATGACAAGAGGAAACAACATGCTTCCGGGTTGAAGAAGGAGCTTTTTATCCGACCCGGAAGTGTTCATGATCACATGGACAGAAGGGAGAAGCACTTCCAGGTCATGGACTATATAAAGGACTGGGAAACCAGTACACTGAGCTGAGCTGGGAGGAAGGGTGGCGAAGTGTCTGGGAGTATGGAGGATTGAGTATTGTAGTGTTTATTGATTTATGAGTATTGTGGAGTGGAGGGTGCTTTGTGCACGTTATTGTCTAAATAAAAGTAATATTTGGACTTTTACCTGGTGTCTGGAGTCGAGTCAGAGGGTTCAAGAGGACGACAAGGGCCTCAAACTGTCACTATATATATATATAAATATATATATATATATATATATATTAATATTATAGAGATGAGTTCATTTCACAAACAATCCTTTAAGGGTGTAATAAGATGGGAAGCCCAAAAGGTAAAAAGAAAAGGACTTGAAATGAATCTGCTTAGTGAGGAGAACAAAAGGAATAATCTGAAAGGCAGGCAAAGGGTTAAAATTAGAAGTATCAAAAATCTCGCATTAAAGCTCAAAATGAGTGGCAAAATCTTAGTCCAGCATACTGGCAAAAGTTCTCACTGTCTGAATATGCTTTTACTAAGTAATCTGCAATCCATAATTTTGTTGCTTGTTTTCAGTTTATCCATCAAGTAAACCATGTTGCCGTCTTAAGTAATGTCCATGTGATGATGTCATGTGTAACAAGTTTGACAGTCACATGATAGCAACCAACAATGTGGTGGTGCTTACGTTGAAAATTAAAATAAGAATAATGACATGATGAAAGCACTGTCATAATGACAAAATAAGACAAAATTTGCAAATACAACACATGCATATCAAAATTGACTTGGTTCTCACACGACAAAGGAGAAAGAGAAATGTTTAAATAAAGGACCAGAAGAAGAAGCATGAACAGGAAAATCAAGTAAAGAATTGTAACCAGGAAGTCAATTAAACAAGCCATAATCCTAACTCATAGTCAAAAATATGTAAGTTAGAAGTCTATCACCAGCAGCCCTAACTAATAAACACACTGTGACGGTGCGGATCGGCTCCATGCTCCCACTCCTGTTCATTCCACAGTTTTTATAAGCACATATGTATATAAATTGTGGAATAACAAATACAATTGAGTACTTAATTATAGTGTTATATTGTATTACGCAGTAAGCACATGGTAATAACACTTATTTACTTTGTAATTATACAGGTAATTACATGGTAAGTGCAGTGTATTTGGGACACCTAATTTAAAGTGATGACAAAAATCCCCCCCCCCCCAAAAAAATTGCAGCAATCTTCTTATAAAAATCTCAAGCCCTGGTGCTTCCCTTTAAAACTGATGTCTTTCCAGCTTTCCAGCTTACCCTGGGAACGGGTGTAATGTTGCTCTTGTTGCTCTTGCTCCCATGCTCAGCAAGAGCAACACTCAGCCACCTCGAGTACCAGCCACACATTACTTTTCTGGGGCTCACATTCTCATCTGCCTGCTTCCTTCCTCTCGCATGGGCTATCTCTCACTCCTGCCCTTTTCTCCATCCTTTAACCTCCATGTCTGTTGCTCTCTCTTTTCATTTTTTTCTTTCCTCTTCCAATCCTGTCCTTCCTTCTGTCCTGCGCAGGCTCCTTTTATACTAACTTGATTGACCTGATTGGGTCAATTGTGAAAGCGGCACCTGACTGATCCGCTTGCTATTGCACATGTATGCACGCTATTGGCTAAGCTGCCACAATCAACCCTGAAGTGGCACCATCTCACACGCCAAGCCCAGTTCAAGTCTGCACTTTACAGGGCACGATTATTTATTTAAAAAGTCACCTTGTGCCACAGACCACTCATCACACACCTCCCTCCACAAGGCCCCAGTTACACAGGAAGGGTACACCCTTCTCTGAACCCTTTGTAACTGGTAGACCAGGACCATGGCATGGCCCTACACTGCACTAAAACCAAATAAATAATAAAAGCACTTAAACAAACCCTGTCTCAAGTCAAAACTTAAAACCCCTTTGTAAAAACACAACATTAAAAGAATATGAACCTTAAAATGATATTTAAAAGGCAACATTAAATAAATGTCCTCCTCTGGCTTGAGTCCATGCGTTCTTTAATATGAGTCTGGTACCTACAGTGGTGTGAAAAACTATTTGCCCCCTTCCTGATTTCTTATTCTTTTGCATGTTTGTCACACAAAATGTTTCTGATCATCAAACACATTTAACCATTAGTCAAATATAACACAAGTAAACACAAAATGCAGTTTTTAAATGATGGTTTTTATTATTTAGGGAGAAAAAAAATCCAAACCTACATGGCCCTGTGTGAAAAAGTAATTGCCCCCTTGTTAAAAAATAACCTAACTGTGGTGTATCACACCTGAGTTCAATTTCCGTAGCCACCCCCAGGTCTGATTACTGCCACACCTGTTTAAATCAAGAAATCACTTAAATAGGAGCTGCCTGACACAGAGAAGTAGACCAAAAGCACCTCAAAAGCTAGACATCATGCCAAGATCCAAAGAAATTCAGGAACAAATGAGAACAGAAGTAATTGAGATCTATCAGTCTGGTAAAGGTTATAAAGCCATTTCTAAAGCTTTGGGACTCCAGCGAACCACAGTGAGAGCCATTATCCACAAATGGCAAAAACATGGAACAGTGGTGAACCTTCCCAGGAGTGGCCGGCCGACCAAAATTACCCCAAGAGCGCAGAGACGACTCATCCGAGAGGTCACAAAAGACCCCAGGACAACGTCTAAAGAACTGCAGGCCTCACTTGCCTCAATTAAGGTCAGTGTTCACGACTCCACCATAAGAAAGAGACTGGGCAAAAACGGCCTGCATGGCAGATTTCCAAGACGCAAACCACTGTTAAGCAAAAAGAACATTAGGGCTCGTCTCAATTTTGCTAAGAAACATCTCAATGATTGCCAAGACTTTTGGGAAAATACCTTGAGGACTGATGAGACAAAAGTTGAACTTTTTGGAAGGCAAATGTCCCGTTACATCTGGCATAAAAGGAACACAGCATTTCAGAAAAAGAACATCATACCAACAGTAAAATATGGTGGTGGTAGTGTGATGGTCTGGGGTTGTTTTGCTGCTTCAGGACCTGGAAGGCTTGCTGTGATAGATGGAACCATGAATTCTACTGTCTACCAAAAAATCCTGAAGGAGAATGTCCGGCCATCTGTTCGTCAACTCAAGCTGAAGCGATCTTGGGTGCTGCAACAGGACAATGACCCAAAACACACCAGCAAATCCACCTCTGAATGGCTGAAGAAAAACAAAATGAAGACTTTGGAGTGGCCTAGTCAAAGTCCTGACCTGAATCCAATTGAGATGCTATGGCATGACCTTAAAAAGGCGGTTCATGCTAGAAAACCCTCAAATAAAGCTGAATTACAACAATTTTGCAAAGATGAGTGGGCCAAAATTCCTCCAGAGCGCTGTAAAAGACTCATTGCAAGTTATCGCAAACGCTTGATTGCAGTTATTGCTGCTAAGGGTGGCCCAACCAGTTATTAGGTTCAGGGGGCAATTACTTTTTCACACAGGGCCATGTAGGTTTGGATTTTTTTTTCTCCCTAAATAATAAACACCATCATTTAAAAACTGCATTTTGTGTTTACTTGTATTATATTTGACTAATGGTTAAATGTGTTTGATGATCAGAAACATTTTGTGTGACAAACATGCAAAAGAATAAGAAATCAGGAAGGGGGCAAATAGTTTTTCACACCACTGTATCCCACTTGCTGTTTCCTTCTCTCGTTCTTCAGCCCTCACCACATCGGCGCATGCCACTGCAGCCACCAAATCTGACAGTGCAGGCGGCTCCACGCTCCCACTCCTGTTTGGGGAACCTCTTGAACCTACTACCGAGTGTGATTCACTCTGCAAACATAACATTTAAAATTTGAAATTGACAAATCGTCAAGTATATAGTGTGAGATATGGCCGGCCAATACCCCTAGGCCGCCAGATGGAGCCCTCCTTGCAGCATGGAGGTGCCCCGAATGCCAGCAGGGAATCATGGACAATGGAGTTTTAATGCACAGCCCTGCTGGATACCATGGGGGCCGCCAGCAGTTGCTGCAGGGAGACCCAGGGACTGTTATTTGCCCTATAACTCGGAATTATGTCTTAGTCACAGCGACAGAGGAAATGACATATTTCTGGGATAAAGAAGTACAGTTTTCATCTGACCCAGAAGTGCTGGGTAATCACATGGAGTGAAGGATCAGAAGCACTTCCAGGTCATGGACTATAAAAGACTGTGGAAGATCCCAGACGGACGAGCTGAGTTGGGAGGCAGGTGACTAAACATCTGGGAGTGGAGGATTGTGATTTGTTATTGTATTTGTAATTATTGATTTATTGAAGAGTATAGTGGAGTGGTGGTGCTTTGTGCACATTATTGTTCAAATAAATAATATTGGACTTTTATCTGGAGTCTGGCGTGTTGGCCGAGGGTTCAAAGGGTCGAGTGGGACCTCAAACTGTCACAATAGTAATAATTCTTTGTATTTATATAGTTCTTTACTCACTACTCAAAGCGCTTTGCAAACTCCACGCAGGGAGGACCCAAACCCATGATCTCTTTATTACAAGGTAGCTACTATATGCTACTATAATGCCACCTGTGCAAGTGTACTGTAATGCATAATATTGTGCTTGACAGTTTAAAATTAGAAAAACATGAATTTCTGAAATCAAAAAATATTAATCACAGGTTAATAAGAAGCTCTACATTCTACAAAAAGGTTTATATGTAGTCCTGCAAAGCAATCAGTGATTAATTTGATTGAGTTTTAAAAAAAATTCCAAAATTTTTGCACGCTTTCATCAAATGCAGTCTTTCTAATTCATTCTTTGCTTTGAGTGTCAATGGCTGATCGTCTACCTCATTAAAGCCACGAATCCACAGGACTGAAGCGTGTGAGTGGAGGGCCAACCAATCATATGAAGAGAAGTATGGCGACAGTGCTTGTCAGTAACAAGACTCTCATTAGAGCAATAAATAAGATTCATTTGTGAAAAGACACTTTCACACTCACTTGATGAAACTGGAATAATAACTAAGACTCAGCACACATTTCATTGTAGAATCATTTAATATGTAGTCGACGCCATGACTGGCCATGGCAGCTGAGTATCGTCACACAAATAAAAACACTATATCACAGACTATTACCTCCATTTCTAGACATACAACAATGCATTGGATTGTGGGTTGAATGTTACTAGAATATATGGAGTGTTGCATTCATAGTCTATACTACTGTAGGAATTTATGTAGGAATTTCTGAAGGTTTGCAAAATATTTCTCTGTTTTTCCTATAAGACTATTTGAATAAGGCGGCTCTAGGCTACTATAGGCACATTCTCAAACTCACATATGTGTACCCAGTTCCACAAGCACATTGCCTGAATCCTGTTTTGATTTGCTTGGCCCCTTAGGGCAATTACTCCTTCAATCCTAATAGAAAAATATAAATCTTTTAAATTGCCCCACAGCAAAAAAAAAAAAAAAAACCTGATAAAGTTGTCACATAATTATGAATCAGTGGTACTTATGATTACTGTCTGGCTCTGTGTGCCAATGCATTTTTGTTGTTTACTTTGCTACAGTAATGGTGCTGTCAAGCTGCATCAGCCTGGACATGAGTTGCCAGCAGTGTTGTGCAAGTTCACACCTCACAAGAACTAGCTCAAAGTTCACACGGATTAAAATTAATAAATTCACGTTCATAGTTCACTATTTCAATTGTGAACCAGTTCATGTTCAGTTCATTTTGTATTGTTTAAGGAATGAGAATAAATGACCCATGAGTTTACTTTTTCAATTTTGCATGCCTTATATTAGGATATTGCAGTGTTCTTGAATAAAATACAATAATTATGAAGACTTTTTTTATTTAAATACACTTTATTGAGCTATACCCAGCAACAAACACATATAACCATATATGTTCCTGGTCAAAAAAGAAATGAAACAGATGCAAGTATACATATAAATTACCGCTCTATTTCCAACCATTTGACACAAATGGTGACTGTGGAACCAGCGTGTAGGTGAACTAACCTGTTTCGCTGCTGGTCAAAATTCATGTCACATATTGCATGTCCAACGGGGAAAAATATAAAGTGGCCTCGTGAAATAAAACGTTTTCCTAAAAGCGAAAGCAGAGCTTCACCGCGTGCTCATGTCAGCTTAAGCACAAGCAGGCAGACACAGACAGTGCATGTTTGATTTTATGTTATTTTTTCCATATACAAATAAGTGGCAAAAAATTCATATGAAATAAATTTTTGTAAAGATCCACTATTTGTGCTTATCTGAATACCGTATTCGGATTCGGCTCCACCCCTACATTACAGGGTAAGGCAAAACATTTAATCTGAACCTAAACCAGATCCAGAATGTCACATAAAATTGAACTGTCTAACGTTCAAGTTCTTCACTTGCAAATACGTTACGTTAGAAAAATGAGCTTGTTCAATGAATGCACTCTTTTGAACTAGTTCATGCACAACACTGCAAACAAGAAGTTTAATGCCAGTTGCAGGAGAACCGATAAAAACTGCAAGATTTCCAACATCTCAAAACAATTCCAACTAGTGTGGTAGCAGCCAAGTGGCCCTTCTAAGGACAGTGAGTTACCTGAAAGAGCCATGTGTAGAGGGGGGATCCATTGGTCTTTGGAGCAGGTGAGCACTGGTGTGGTGCTACAACTATAATATTGATAAAGGCAGCAAATTACATCTTTAGAACTAATGATAACATGATTATCATAAGATCAAAATGAACACAGAGAGTATTCTTATGTTTTATTGCACCTGTCTGATTGCGACTATGTGATCAACAAGGACAAGGGGGATTGGTCTGTGTTGAGCTATGAAACAAATGCCTACTGGCAACAATGAACATAACCCCATAGGGCAGAACACAAAAGAAAATAAGGGTTTGGGCTTTGCCGTCAGAAAACAAAGAGAGAACTCTTGTAGAGCTCTGTCTTGTCAGGAGTCAGTCCCAAAAAAGACAGCTCACTGCAGGTAGTCGGGCTTTTTATAACAGGAGGACTGAAAGGGGCGAAGCTAATTTCTCTCACTAGGTGGTTTCTCAGAGTTGCAGGGAAAATAGGAGATGACACAGTTAGTGACAGCGCCCCCTCTTGCCCTGGCAGGTTATCACCTACTTCGAATGAGCCAGCAAGAAGATCCTCAGACGCTCATGGGTGACAATGGTCATAATATATAGGCTATAATATAACAGCCATAATATATAGGCTGTAATGCCAAAAAATAGTATTCACTGCAAGGACAGAATTTTACAGGCCACATTCTTTTTAATTATTTTAATAGGCTACATATGCAACAAGTTAACAGTAAATTTTAAAGGATCAAAAAACAAAAAAAGATTGCAATGCCAAAGGGTGCTATGGCCCCTGAAAACAAAATGCACCATGACCATGCCTATATGTCTTTATAATACTTAATGTAAAATACCAATTGTGCCTCTTAAAAAAAACAAACAAACAAAAAAAACAGATAGCTAGTTAAAAGCATGCTTCTTTTATTTCTCATTTTTGACCTCCCTGATTAGAAAGGCAAAATAATATTCTGATGTTTGGTTGCTTAGTAACCTGACAGGTTTAGTTCCATCCTCTCCATGGGAGCCATAATGGGATTAAAGAAGCCTACTTCATGGAGATTTTGAAGGCAGGTAAATGGTCTGTATCCAGCTTCTTTTTTTCTTATTACCATCAAGCTGTTCAGTGTATAGTGAGGTACTATATTTTGTCCCTTTAGCAACAAGTGGATATGTGTTATTTTTTTTTATTTTTCACTAATGCAAAAAAGTACACTATGCCTTTACACTGAGTTGAGATTCTGCAGTCAGGTTAAGTATTTATTAAAAATTATCGTACAATATCTGTAAGATATTTTGATATGTATTACATTTACTTATTTGGCAAATAACTTTATCCAAGACGACTTACAACATTTACAGTCGGTTACATTTATTTTGGTTTTCCAATTTGACCACAGGCAGGTCAAGTGACTTTCTCTTGGTCACACAGTGTCAGTAGTAGGATCTGAACCCACAACCTCAGGGTTTGAAGTCCAAAGTCTTAACCAGTGCACCACACTGCCTGCCTCACTCTATTAATTGCAATATTCCCATAAAATAATGTCTTTCTCATACATAAAATTTTCTAACCTGCTTAATCCAATGCATGGCCATCAGAGGCCAGATCATGTCCCAGATGAATTAGCAGCAAGACATGAATCAGCCCTGAATGAGCTGCCTTTGACAATATGATCAAATGGAATTATGTATGTCTAATGTCTTTATAGATCATATAATGTGAGGGTGTAGGACAAAGTGGGACCATGGACTGTGTAGCAAAGACAAAGAGTGCACTCCAACACAAGAAATGTCCTCCAATTGAACTCAGAGCAATGACACAAAAACTCATAGCATAGCATTGAACATCATCTTTAAAGACTAGGTATTAAAGTTTTTTTTGTTTTTCTAAAGTAATGTTTTCTTATTAACATTGGTGAGCTTTTTGATTATCCGTAACAATAGTCTTTCATGACTCTATGCCTCACGTCTCAGATGGATTTGTTCTTGCTGTGTTTTAAGCTCATCTCTTATAGTTATGCAATCCAATTACTTTCATTTTTAGTAGGCTCTTTAGAAAATAAGATGATGATCTTTTTGTTAGAAGTAGAAAATAAGAGAAAAGGGCATGTTCATTTTTTGGCATAGTGAAATTTTTTGAAAGCAAGATAATGTTCATCATGTACCTTTCACAGAAAAAACACATTGGAATTCTACTTAATGTAAGGTAGCAAATAGCAATACAAGAAAATATATATTGTATTCAAAAGCTTGGAAGGACATATGAACATCCAGACAGAAGTTAAACAAACATAATGATGCCCACAGTAAAGAAAAAACAATTGAAACTGTGAATTTATTGTATATGCATATTACATGTTCTTTACTTAATATCTCTCCCCAATGGTTAATTAATCCTTTTGCTGTTCTCGTAATAGCAGGCAAGACAGAAATGTGCCCAAGGGCAGCTTTTTAACTGTCATAGTAATGCAAGGAATGACCCTAGGTCACGAATCTCATAAAATCCTTGGCCCAGTGACTGTAGTTCAATAGCCATTAAATGAAAAACAGGCTCAGCCACCTGCCTTGGAGTTCTTCGTTTTAAAATACATTCCAATGATTCTTCTAACTGCAGTCTTTCTTTAACATTGTACCTGCTGTCTTTTGCCTTCCATGGTCAGGCAGTGAACAAAGCATGTGCTCCCCAGGCCTAGGTTTCTTTATTATCCTTTAGAGGTGCATGTGATTGAAGTGTAAACTTGTGGAAACATTGTCTGGGAACGTGTTCAGTAGAATCCCTTGTAAGAACAATATGCTTGTTGCTCTGCAGTTGGTGGAATGTCTAAGCACCCTTATAATGTGCAGTTGTTCCTCAGTTGTTCAGTACTACTGAAAGTGTTTATGTGAAGACCTCATCATAGTATATGAAAGCCTCCAGGGCAACAAAACTATGTTGAATTTTTAGCTTTAGAGAACTTTTTCAGTTTTTATGTTACTTATTGACTTAAACAGTATGTATCTATTCGGCCGTTTCTACACCAGGGGCCAGTAATTTTGCTCAAATGTTTATGTAAAGAATATATTGTTTGTTGTAGTTTTTTCCCAAGCCATAGCCATGCAGCCACAGCACATGCCAGTGGAGAGGTACACAAAAATCCAGTACCTTTTGTTTCCTTAAAGGTAGCCACAGTAAACAAAAAAAAAACCAACAAAAAAGCTGATCAATATAAGGAATGCATCGAGCACACAACATTGCATTGATGAGGCTGGTGACATTTTGATCTTCTTCTACTCCCAAGAAGGACTGGCTAATGGCATTAAGTTTGAAAAAGCTACCATTGTGGGTTGAATGAGCCAGAGGCAGAGAGTACCAATAAGACTTTCCTGTTTCAAACAAGTGCAGAGTTCTAGTGTGTAATAAACAGGTATGTGCATAGGAGGCAGTCATAGGAGGCTTACCTGAGGGTACGATGTCGAGTCGGATCATCAGAAGGGAAACCCAGCTAAACCGGCAGTAACTTCCACATCTCTGTCCAGGCCACGCCCCCCTACTGACCTCACAGACCCGCCTCTTCCTGTACATCACCTGTAAAAGCCCAACACCTCTCCTCCCTAGTTTTAGTTCTGTTCAGACTCAGTCCTTTGTGATTTCTCTCATGAACCTTGTTTTGCTGCATTTTTTCATAATATACGGAGTGGATCCCCAAACCTTTTTCTATTTATCTTTTCCTATTTACAGAAAACCTTTTTTTTCAATTGTTTGCCCATCCTGCAAACTTGCTGGTTAGTGGTCTTACCAGACAGGCTTGGAACTTTGTGCTCGACTTTCCATTATTCTGTGTGCTTTTTCTGTTTTATTGTAGCTTGTTTTTTTTTTTACCATTAAAGCTGCTTGATTCTAAACTTGAGGTGTTGCCCTTTTAATTCAGGCCATCCATACCCAATATATGTTATGGTGGTTGCTAGTCTCCCAGTTTGCTTAAGGTTTAAATCTATATGGCTGTGCGTCAGGTTGTATGACAAGGATCTGATGCCAGTTGAGGCAGGCTAGGCAGCAACATCCCATTGTTTGATTGATTTTTTGTGACACAATTTGTGAGTGATCTTATGTATGTCTTGCTAGTCATTAGCAAAACTGTGGCAAATATTATTAATTAGGTAAGTTAAAGTTAATGTTGGAAGAGTAAAGAATAATTCTGTTATGGCTGCACCAGAACGTTCATGCCTAAAACACCCCTGGGATTCTTCCAGTTCTTAAAGAAATGTATCATCTATCTGATTACTTTTTTGAAAGGTTGATCCTAAATGTAAAATGTTCCTTTTGATAATAAAGTGCAACTTGCTGCTTAAAGTTACACTTTTAGGATCTGAGCTTTAGTCTGAACTCAAAGCCTACCTTTAACACACACCTTTTTAGGTTAATGTCTTCCCTGTTTATGCCCTTATCTTATTTGTATAATAATCCATCCATCCATTTTCCAACCCGCTGAATCCGAATGCAGGGTCACGGGGGTCTGCTGGAGCCAGTCCCAGCCAACACAGGGCACAAGGCAGGAACCAATCCCGGGCAGGGCGCTAACCCACCGCAGGACACACACACACCAAGCACACACTTACATGTCTTTGGACTGTGGGACGAAACCGGAGTACTGGGGAGAACATGCAAACTCCACACAGGGAGTACCCGGGAAACAAACCCAGGTCTCCTTACTGCGAGGCAGCAGCGCTACCACTGCACCACCGTGCCACTCTAGTTGTATAATAAGTGAATTAAATATTTAAAACAAGAACAAAAGGAAGGAAAAATGGGAAGAGAAGGTAGAGGGTGCATAAATAGGCTGAAGGTAACATAAGCCCCTGAGATCTAATCTATGCTTGAAATTGAACCAATGGTCAGTTTATCATGACATGTGCTTATTTTATTTTTGTCTCCTATTCAATATAAAACACTCAAAGCTGGCTGAAAATATTATTACCTTTTTCTGGCCCATCAGTAGATAATATGTATCACATAGTAGTAGCACATGCAGTAAACCCATGAGCATTGTGCAGAGTGCTGTAATACTGCTTTATCATTTTTCTTTTTATAATGCCATTAAACTCTAAAGTCCTATCTTCAGTACTATTGAAATTACCCCTTTGTCTTTGAACTCAAAAACCTCTCAAAACAAATATTCTCTAATTCATAAGTAAAGCAATATTAACCCATCAGCAAACTGCTTTACCCATTCAATTGTATGTATAAATATGTGTTAACAAGGAATAAAAATAAAATGACACACTTTGACACTTGATTGCTTTTTCATTCTTTGCAAGATATTTCTTCAATGTAATATTCTCTGTTTCAAGTCAGTTCAAATCTAGTAGCCAAGACAATGAAGAACAAGGACGTGTCACGTGGGTCACCTGTGCCCAGATGTTTTTCTGCTCGACTGCCTCATTAACACACAGGAGAGTGTGGGGGGTAAAACCTTCTGGAGGTTTTCATGTGTGAAATCCCTGGATATTTCATAGCTAAATGGATTGCATTTCATCTGTGCTCCCAGATATGTGTCTCAGAGATGCAAAGTTACTGCTTATGTCATAATCTAGTTTCATTTAAGAGGATTCTACTACATCTCCCTGAAGCTTATACATATTTTTCTGAGGAAATATATTTATTATTTGTTAGTTTTTGTTTTCATGCTTCCCCGTTTAAGGGATCTGGGACTGGCCAATATCAACTGTCATGAAAATTCCTGATATGACCAGTTGAAGAGACACATAAACTAAGGGGACCGTCATGGTTCTAAAAAAAGCTGCTCAGATTAATTGGTGTTATGGTATGTGCTGCAATGCACTGACATTTTATGTACTTCTGGGATAGGCTCTGGCTGCAAGCAAACCCATTTAGAGATAAACAAAAGTGGTAGACTGCCATTCCTCTGTGATAGTTTAAGCAGACACCTTCTACACACACACACACACACTATCTCTTGATTGTATGCACCTTTCTTTACAAAATCCCTCTTTCCAGTCTAGCAGTTGTATCCCCTTTGCCTTCCTTTATTCCTGATTTGATCTTAGCTATTTTTTTGATTAGCACAATATTTTACAAAAATTGTTTATTCAGTGATTAGGCTTTCGGGACAAAAACCGGCTCAGACTGTGGATTTTAAGGAGTATTAAATAAATGGGACCTTTGCTCATATTTAAAATGTATATTATATGAAAAATTAGAACAGAATATTTTGATTAATAGATTCCATATAGCAAAAGCAATGTTCGTTGACTGCTCTGATTACATTTGGAAAACCAGATATTGCTGCAAATTGTGCTTTGATGTTTGCCAGTTCAACCACAGTGTAAGGAAATCTTATATATCTGGATGAGAAGTGGATTATACCATCCTATAGGGCTGGTATGGCGAGTGATGTTTGTGAAATACCTGATCGGTGAGCCAGTTCACATTAAAAATCACCTGTGGCAAAAAACCCAAGAATGGACATAACTTACAAAGGAGCAGGTAGAGCACAATTCCTCAAGGTGCCAGTTCAGTACACAACTCCAAGAGGATTGCTCTTGGAAATCAAAATCGACTTAGAAGCCAGTCATCATCATCTATAAATATGCGCTCTCTTCTAATTCTTCCATTTGCAATGTCTTCTAAAAATGCTAAAGCAGCTATAGTAGTTGGAATAGTTTGGCCATTCAGTACACTATTATATTGTTAAAGAATAATTACAGTCAAGTGCCTTAAATGTGTGAACGACATGCAATTAATTTTGTTATATTTCATAAATCCTGTGTCATGGATGAGAGTCTGACAAAGAAAAGGACACCACACAGAATCCGTAGCACTGCTTTGATGCTGGTTGACACCCATTTGCAAAACCAAGCAGAAACTTGCGTACACATGGTGTGAGCCTGCCGTGAAAATGTGCATGGCTTTATGCCAAGTTTACTTTTTGTAAATATAAAAGTGAGCATGGAAAAGGGCGTAGGCAACTGTTTTAGGCGTACGCACCATTTGTACATGAGGTTCTGTTGATAACAGTCTTATCTACTCATTTACAATATCATGGGTGTCAGGTGTAAAGTGGGAGCTAATTCTGAACAAGTTATTCACATACTCAATATATAGCTGACAGTATATGACACGCTTCCAGATTATTGAGCTTCAGTGTTTCAGCCTCACCCTTGGTTAAACAGAAGCATAAAATCAAGCACATAGTCATACAATCTCCATTGTCAGACATTGGCCTTAGAAGGGGTCATACTGAGAAACTCATTGACATTAAACGTAGCACTGTTATAGGAAACCACCTTTTCCACAAGTTAGTGACTGGAATTTCTGCTCTGCTAGATGTGCCCCAGTCAAGTGCAAGTTCTGTCATTGTGAAGTGAAAGTGTCCAGGACCAACAACAGCTCAGCCACAAAATGGTGGACCATGCAAGCTTACAGAGCAGGATGAGTGAGTGCTGAACCACAAAAAAATTGGCCTACCCTGTGCTGCATCACTCACAACTGACTTGCAGGCTGCCTCTGGAAGGAACATCTGCACAAGAACTGTGCATTGAAGGTTTCATTAAATGGGTTTCCATGGCTAAGCAGCTGCACACAAGCCTGAGGTCATGTTACAAAATGGCAGATGTCAGCTGTACTGGCGTGAAGCATGCCATCATTGGACTCTGGATCAGTGGAAATGTGTCCTCTGGAGTGATGAATCACACTTTGTTATCTGGCAGTCTGACGGATGAATCTGTGTTTGGTAGATGCCAGGAGAATACTGCCTTTCGGATTGCACAGTGCCTACTGTAAAGCATGGTGGACGAGGGTTAATGGTCTGGAGCTGGTTTTCATGGTTTGGGTTAAGACCCTTGGATCCAGTAAAGGGTACTGTTAATGCTGTACAAAAACAAGACATTTTAGAAAATTATGCTGTCCAACTTTATTGCAACAGTTTGGGAAATGGACCTTTTCTGTTCCAGCATGACTGTGCCCCAGTGTACAAAGCCAGATCCATGAATGCCTATTTCGATGAGTTTGGTGTGGAGGAGCTCAAGGGGCATACAGAAAGATCTGACCTCAGCCCTATTCAACAACCTTTGGGATGAATTGCGAAAAAGGACAACTTGACCAAGCTCAGTAGCTGACCTCACAAATGTTCTTTTGATTGAATGGGTACAAATTTCCACAGACACACTCTAAAATCTCATGAAAGGCCTTCCCAGAAGAGTGTTAAAGCTCTTGGATAACACCATGTTAATGACCATAGTTTTGGAATGGGTTGTCCAAGAAGCTTATATAGGTGTGATAGTCTGGTACCAACAAACTTATAGCCATACTCAAAATGGTCAACAAAGACTCCTTCATTAAATCTAAAGCTAATGCATTGTCACCCAATGCACTCAGGTCCCAATCCAAATGGTTCATTGTGTGGTGGGTGCCATAATGCGCGTGCTCCCAATATAATGTCTTTGGGACGTGGAAGGAATAAGAGTGAAAATTTTGTCTAATGCCAGATAAAGGCAGTTTACACATCCTAAGGACGGTACAAGTGTAAATGACTGCGAAATCATTCCGCATGTAGGGGACGTAATGACATAGAACAGTAGAAGTGTGGAGAAACTGTGAGGAAATAATGGAAAGCAAACACTGATCTCTAAAATGGTAATCTTTAAAATTGTTGCACCCTTGGTAAGCGGAGTGAGGTACACAATTAACCATATGTTGTTTCATTTACTCATTTATTGTTTCTTTGTAAAATGTTAAAACACGTTTGCTTATATTTTTTTGTTTATAGTTTTCACGATGCCTGTGACGGTACAACAACGTTAATAAAGGACATAAAGTTTGAGGTGTGAATAAAGATAAAGGCACCAGTCTGAGACTCTCTGCATGTCAATTCAATTAAATCAAGGGCTGCTACAAAAAGTTTCTGACCTTTGACAATACCCAGCACACTAGTGAAAATACAAATGGTTACCAGAAGAGTTCAGGGTAAATATCACTTTCAAGCAAAACGGTGCAGAAGTTTACAAAATTCTGAATCGCTTACTTAATCAAAATGTGATTTTACAATTTGCATCATAATTATTATTGTGGCTCTTACAATGATGCATTCGTTTTCTTATCAGTTCTGTGTGAATTAATAGGAAATTACACGAATTGTGGTTAATTGCTTGTGCCTCCTTCAATGAAAATGTATTAGTTTGAATGTGTGAAATATTCCAGTGCTGCGGCAGACAATGATAATATTCCAGAAGCTCTGAACTTTATAAGTGGATTCAGCAGTAAATTATGCTGAGTAAATGTCTGCATTGTATAGGGACGTGCCATACAGAGGCTTACTTTGAAATTTAAAGTTGTCTTGTTGTGGTTGCCGGGGAGTCTTTACTCATACTCATGCAAATGACTCCTGCTGTGCTGTGGGTGGATGTCAAACCTAGAAGAGTGCAGTTACTCACAGATGAATGGATCTGCGCAGCAAAAGCCAGAATGGAGTAGGCACCAGATTAGTCATACTTTTAATTAACTTATTTTATATGCATCTAGCTGTATGGGAGACGGCACAGAGCCGACATGAGTACTGTTCAAAAGAAAAGAGCACAGTGCAGAATTTTAAGTACACTTGCAACCTTCAAGACAGAACCAGATATCAAAAATGCAGCCCTCTGTTCTTGAAGATTAAAATCATTCCAGACAAACCCACACTGCTCTCTTCTCTTTATGTTTTAATGGTATCAGTGGAAATAGTTGATGCTTTTCCTCTTTAGACAAATTAAAGTTTGACAAAGCTGCACTCCTTCTTTCCTTGCTGCCAGCGCTTCTACAAATGTGTATCTTTTGCTCACATTGAAAGTAATGCCAAGAAAGCTTGTTTCTTTTTCACTGATCACATTAAAATTAAAAATATAAAAACTGTATTTTTAAATAATATAGCCATGTCCTTTTAAATTTAGAAACGGCATTATAAAACTGTAACTGTAGAATACTGACAGCATGAAAGTGCAGCAATTAGTATTGGTACGGTGCAAAATTGGCTTCGTACTGTAAGATTTGTGTTTGTTTTCCCTGGGAATCCTGCTTTCTTTGTCCATTCCATAGACATGTTTTCAAGTTAATTAGTGAAACTAAATTGCCACAGCTTGTGTGTTTTTGTCTTGGGATGGACTGGACTGTTGCCAGACTGCTGCCTGCCGAAGCTCAGTTAGACTACAGCGCCCCTCTCCTTGAATGTGTATGGGATTAAGTAGTCCAGAATGTAGACTTGTGGAAAGAATTTAAGAATATATTAATAATAATGAATGCATCTGTTATTCATTCTTGTACTCATTGGGACAATTAATAATGTGTTTCCTCTCGTTTTTCGTACTGCGTTGAATCTGAAGAGGAAGTCGGCAGACTATATTTACAAAAGACACAACTGCAGCTACTTTAGGTACTTCTGGCTATCAAAAGGCAAAATGTGAATATTAGAAACTGTTTCAAAGACTTGCCAAATGAGAATAATTGGACATCTGGTTTCTGGCGTATCATTTTCCTCTAAATTACTTTACTAGGTGAAAACGTACCATTTTATCTCCTACTGTCTTTCATATTTTTGATTATAAAGTATAGTATAAATATAAATTGCAGCATTTTTTGGAATACATGTCATACTGCATGGAAAAATATTGCATGCAAAAAATGTTAAATGTTTTGTACACTGTCTAATGCAATCCATTTTTTAACCCATTCATTAAGTTCAGATTGGCCGTAAAGTTGGGAACCAAACCTGGATGGGACGTCAGGCTGTTTCAGTTTATGTTCACTTATGCTAGACTAGTTTGGAGTCATTAGTTAACTTAATCTGCACATCTTTGGGGTTTGAGAAGAAACCATACTACCTGTAAAAAAAACTAAAGCAGACATGCACAGAATTCCCCTTATATATATAATCTATAGGAGGAATCAGCAAGAGCTACTGGGCCACCTTACTGCCTAACTATTAGCGCTGTCAACAATTACATTTTTAATCATGATGAATTGTGAAATTACATTCAGTTAGTTTTGATTAATGGCATGTGTAATTCGAGGTGGGTTTGGTTGTTCAGTCATGTCTGGTGGTCTCCAGCGAATTTCACCGCCTTACAACCTCTTGGTTGCTCAAACTGTAAAGACTTTTACATAAATCGTCGCTATGTGACACAACTTCCACATGAAGGTAGTGTTTAACAACTGTAAGAACTCAGTATATGAAAGGCATCTCTCAGCTCTATTTTAGAGTCTGTCATAGCGGTAATTAATAGTTTAGATTGGGTTTCATTCATAGACATGGATCCACTTGTACTTGGATTGTAGTCTGATGCGGATTTTGATGATTAAGCATTACTCTTTAACAGTGGAATGTTTTGCTCTTAATAGATACACCAAAGACATTTTATTCCTGTAATATTTAAAATCGCAAGCAATAAGTTTACAAATATTGACATTTTTTCCCTTTGATCCATCTGGGGTAGTTTCGAATCAAAAGCAACAAAACATCATGTCGCTCAGCAGACTACTCTAGATAGGAAAGGGTGTGAAGCAGAACATGTGTTACATTTGATTAAGAAAAACTAATGTGTTATATTTTAATGAATGAATGCATTAATGAATGTTTTAACATTGAGTAAACAGTAAATAAAATAAACAGTAAGTGTAGCTATATGATAATGAAAGAGGATGCTGTAAAGTGTGCTTGCAGAGAACTTGAAGTTGTAGAAAAGAAGATTCAGAACCTCCTTGCATACCATAAGAAACTAAAAGATGATAATGCTTGAAGGCGATTCAAAAACATCTGCTGCCTCAGCATCTACTACAGTTTGTGAGCCGGTGATGCCATGTCATCAGTTGGGTCAAACCATGAAGCAAATCGACTGCAGAAGCACAAGGAGCACAAAACATCATGAAGTTCATCTGCATTTTCCCAGCCTATTATGTCTGATCCATCCAGCTCTCCGCCCATCTTATCTGACTGTCAACACCAACATGCTATTGCTGACTTTACTGTCTGAAACTTGAACTTACTGACAAACACCTGCAAGATGTTTGAATCCACCTTGCCTGGTGCCTATGTTTTTAAAATTGCAAGGAAGGCCTTGTCAGTTCTTCAGTAAGCATCAACCTTAGAGACTGTTGTGCTGCATGCCGGTGTAAATGATGTCAAATATTGTCAGTCAGAAATGCCAAAGAAGGACTTTGCATACTCGTTCAAGACGTCAAGGAGAAGACCCCAGCCACTAAAATCTTCAACTCCAGAACTCTACCAATAATGTGAAAATCTGATGAGGGTTACAGCAGACTTCTCTCCTTGAATAACTGGCTGCAGTCCTTCAATGAGAGAGACGACATCAGCTTCATCAACAACTAGGACCTTTTCTAGGAGAGACCTCACTTCTTTAGCTTGAATGGGCTGTATTTCAGTAGATTCAGAGCTATTATCCATTCCGGCAAAATTTAAATTTAAAGTAATAAAATATTCCTGACAACCTTCCATTATCCTTGGCAATAGCCATGACCTCGTAGTAAAAATGTAATAAATATGCAATTAGTCTACCTAAAGAGTTGCGTTATGTCAAGCCTATAATTACGAGTTATAGATTTGCTAAAGAGCACAGACAATTTGGTATTAATGTTATTAACCTCATACAAATCTCTAGCTGTACTACAGTTTCTGCGCAGCCAGCGTTTTCCAAAATCCTTAAAAAGGTGTTATTTAATATTAGAGCATTAACTAATAAAATGGTTTATATTACTGACAGGAAAAAAGACTGAAACGTGGCTCAGTGTTGATGGATCTGCACAACTTACTGAGGCAATACCGCTAAACTTTTAATTTGACTCAGTCACGGTGGGAAGGAAAGAAAGGCGTTGGCTAAGCAATTATTTTCTCAAGCATGTGATGCCCGTGTTGCCCACAGTCTGGGCATTTCCTTGAATCTGGATCATTAATAGTCATGAAATCAAGGAAGGATTAATACAATGAGAACACAACAACAACAACAAAATTAAAGCAAATGTGCTCAGTGCATTTTTATTCCAAGTAATAAACAAAGCAGTGTCCAAATGAATGTGCTGTCCTGTCTTCAATCAATAAATAAATAAATAATCCACATTAAAAAAATAGCATTCTTTGTGAGAGTAAAATCAGTGAATGAATAAATCACTAAATCAACACAAGGGTTAAAATCAAATCTAAAACCAGAGTGATGAAATCGAGTTACTATATTTCCCTAAGCCTCAGTGCTTTTCTTCTCCTTGTCTTTGCCCTGCTCACCCATTGGGTCTCCTAAGCAAGGAGGACACACTGGCATGCATGCACATCAAACAGAACAGCTTTCGTCCCAGCCACCTCAGTCGTTCACCTGCTGGGAAGCTCAAAGCCTGGCCCTGTTGTTTTTTCCAATCATTTCCCTTGATTTTACTTCTTTATTCTTTCTTTTTCCATTCTTGAACCCCCATCCCAGCTCTCTATCTATTCTCCTTTTATACCTTTGTAGGTGCAGGTGCTTTGCTTAACAACCAGCTGAGCTGGAAATTGGTTCTTTTCATAAAATGCACTTCAATTTGCTATTTTATTGGCTGGTCACTAATCATGACTTTTGTGCGTTTTCTTTTTTTTTTCTCGGTACACCGGGGTGACACTATGTGCCAGTGCCCCCTATGCAGTAGCCACCTGAGATGACATAAAATGAAGAGAGCTCAACAAGAGTTCTGTTAACAGCACAGCAGTACAAGAATGCTGCTAATGGTGGGACATTCATGGACTGTAGAAAGTCTGGGATGGTATGTGCAGTATTTCTTGCCTTTGAACCCCAGAGGTTTTATTTTATCCAATATCACACAAACTGGGGTTTCATATTCATGTCCTCTCTAACCATCTGACCATAATTTGTAATTAAGATGGACATTAAGACTCCCTACTGTCATAAATAACGGTTCTTCAGTTGTTACTTTCTTTTTGTAGCTATGTTTAGCTATCAATATCGTAAAGCATTTTGAGCTACTTTCATATATGAAAATCTACTCTATATAAATATAAAATCCTAAGCCTAAAAGTGCAACGATTTTGTGCAATGATTTTATGCGACGTTTTTATGTCATGTTTTTTGTCATGCTTTAACTCGGGCTTATTTTAAAACCTACATATATATGTTTGGTATCATCCTTTTCAGAATTTATCAAACTTTAATGTGATGTTGTTAGATTTTCAGATTCTTATTCCGTTTTTAATTTATAAACTATAAAATATTAAGAACTCATGTCCCGCGAGACAAGACATTTAACAATGCCCGGGGCTGGAAACAAAAGACAAAGAGTAGATGACAAAGACAGCTGCTGTACTGGCTTTTAAATGTCCATGTGGCATGGCAGCAGCAATCCAGCAGCTGATCGAGCAAAGAGGAGGTAAAAAAAAAACTGTATTTGTTTCCCATTGTATCACCGTTTAGGAGGGGGCTTTGGAGGAGCGAGTGCATCTCCTTGGTGTGCATTCAGCTCCGCTCTTCACAATGCGAGCAGCAGAGATGTGAAGTGGGTGGCGCATAGCGCAGGCCAGGGGGTTGAAGAGCGAAGCGAGCAGGGTGGAACCCCCTAGTGTTCTATATAAATAAATGTTGTTGTTGATACACCACACATTTATTGAAACCCTTTAATTTAAAGTCATTCAGAAGTAGGCGTCTATCCTAGACACACTAGGTGCAAGGCAGGAGTAAACCCCATATGGTTGTCAATAACTTTAGGCACATCATTTTTAATTTTCAAATTTCATGGAGGGCAGTTATATGAAATGTCTATTTTATCTTGAGCAATTTTTGGGGTGCATATAAACAGAAGCAGAGGCAGTTCTGAATGACAAATCAATCTGTTAGCACGTGTCATGGATAGAATTCTCTCTGGAAACATTGTGCAAGGCATGTACATCTTAATACATAATTCGCCAGTCTCCTCACTCACTCACTCACTCACTCACTCACTCACTCACTCACTCACTCACTCACTCACTCACTCACTCACTCACTCACTCACTCACTCACTCTCGTCTGTCCGAAGCCGAATGCGCAGTCGCCTTCTGCGCAGCTTCTGTTACGAGACCGACATTGCGGCAGGCGGCAGATTTACGGCCAAGAAAATTCAAAGAGAAAGGCGACTACGGCGCGAAAATTCAAAGAGAAAGGTGACTTTGACCGACATCCAACCCCAACATCGTGGGAGGCGGCGGATTATGGCCGCAAAAATTCAAAGAGAAAGGTGACTTCGATTAAAGCTCTAGAGGCCTGAAAGGCGATTTCGACTACAGCTCAAGGCCTAATTACGCATTCATTCAATACACCTATATCAGGTTTGTGGTGCTTATACTTATTATATATTATACTATTCCACTCGTGCCCGTTTCATCTTACGTTGTCAAAACGGGCTGTTTTTCTAGTTCTATAATAAAGCCAATCTTGTTGAGACTAAGCAGAGTCACTTCATCATTCATCAAATTTATAATTTCTAGGTAATCAGAAAAAAAATAAATAAAAACTCACCTTGAATAGATTTTGTTCCAGCTCTAAGTGCTATCATAAAGACAAGAAGAGAAACATTCAGAATTATTTTTCAGATGACTTTATTTCAAATTAAAAAGTCCTGTTCTTGACTTACCCATTTACTTATTTCCATCTGCTACTATAACCACACACTTTTGTGATAGAAATACACTTGGCCCACTTTTAAGCAATTCAGCAAATGTACAGTAAGACTTTACAAAAAAAAAAAAACAAAACAAAATCACAAGAATCTCAAGAGCAAGTCTCAACACATCTTACCAAACTGGAACTGTTCCCTTGAAAGTGCCCTGCTCTGTTTTGACTGCTATTAAAAAGAATTTGCATGTTACTTCCAAATATTTATTGGGAAAAAAAGGCTCACAAAAGGGGAATTAAAAGTACTTCACCATTATCAAAAACATGTTCATTACAGTACAGCCAGTCACTTTTCAATATATTACTTTCAGCACACAGTATTAAATACATAAGGCAATATTTTTGTTTGATTTCTTGTGTGTTTTTGCCAGTGTAACAAATACAAACTTCACAAGTAACATGTGGTGTAACATTATGCTTAGCATGTTATAAGACAACTATCGAGAAGTAAACATGTTCATGTTACAGAGACCTGCTTAATTAAATACAGAATGTGTTTCCCCAGCATGTACTCCTAAAATGGGTTTATTCCAGCGGATACTTTAACAAAATATATGTTGCAGTGCCTTAAAGCCGGGCAATACTTTACCCTTCCACAAGGCCTGCATGTGTACTTAAGGGGTTATTTATTTCTTCAAATGCCGCTTTATCTGCATAAAGTAGCTATAAAGAATTATTTGTACAAAAAAAAAGAATATTTGCATTAAAAACCACATTGTAACATATTTGAATATCTGATCCATAAAAAGTGAATTCTCTTCAGTTTTATTTTTCGTAACTGGAAAAAAAAAGTAGCTGTGACCAATTCAACAATGAGTGCCCGCAGAGGTATAAACAGACATTTCTCGTCTTATTGTGCTGAAAGGAGACAGTTCAAGTTCTGTAGTGTACTCGTTGTCATTGTCATCACTCGTCACAGTTGAAGATTTTTTGACGCATTCATCGCAGCAGCAGCAGCAACACTCCACAAAGGCTCTGCTGAATGGCTTGCAAAGGCAAAAAAGGAGAACTGGGGTCACGCCTGACTTGAAGAACAAAAGAAACTGACTAATAAGATATAGAAGATCCATAGTCTGCTTAGGCACCCCTGTGGACAAGTAGACAGTGACAATGTTGCAGATGTTTTCAGGAATGATACAAAAACCATACAAAATGGTAAGGGCCACCACTGTGCAGTTCATCTGACTTTCCAGCTGAATTTGCTTCTTGTTTCCTCTTGGGCAGGCCTTTTCAGCTTTTCGGATTTTTCGGGCAGTGATTAAGGAGCTGCCAATGGTGAAAAGAGTCGGCAAACAAAAATAGCACCCGAAATACCACCACAGTCTAGCTCCATCATAAGTCAGTGCAAGGACATAAATTGTGTCAGGCAGGTCAGGAGAAATTTTGACCACACATCTCTCTGCAATAGAACCAGATGGATCAGGGTCTTCTTTAACCAGTTGACGAAGAACAACCTCAGGGAGAGCCAGAAGTAGCGCCCCAATCCATATAACTGCCAGTTTTGCAGTGGTTGAAGTACAATTTTCTATCATTTCATAGTACATCTGCACATTTGTTGCTGCACGAAATCGATCTATGCAGAGTGCACACAATGTGAACGTTGTAACTCCAAGGGAGGCAACCTGAAATAAAGCACATGATAAAAAAAAGCGTTATTAAGATATAGATATTACAAATATAAAAGACATTTAAATAAATTACATAATGTATATATATATACTGCATTTACATATATTATATATTGTCACACATGTGCGCATGGGAGGCAGCTAAAGAGCTTGAGTAAGGGCAGTACCGAGGCATACCGGGATGTGGCAGAGTGCACTGACTCTTTTTCTCCCTTTCCTGTAGACCATTCACGGGAGATCCCACCTGGCCCTCTTGACGTCACTTCCGGGACCGAGCCAATGGATGGAGACCTTGCTGGCTCCGCCACCTGTGACGTCATGTCCGGGCTCGCACCAATGACAGAAGACCTTCATGAGCCCGACCCCTTTGACCTCACTTCCTGTCATTCCCTTTAAAAGCCTCCACCTTTTCCCTATTCCCTCAGTTCTGTTTTGGACTTTTGTGCACATCAGTGCTGTAGTCACTTAAACGACTTTGGAGCCAGGAAATCAATTATACGGGTGGCTGCCCCAAACCTTTCTATGACTCTGAGTCGAGTTTGTGACATTATACATTTTGCAACACTCTTTCCATTGTTTTTGTGTATGTGTTTCTACATAATCTCCATCAACTTCAGCAACTTACACCAGTGAGGCACAAGTGAATGGATCCTCTTTTTAAAGCAGTCCGAATTGGGTGATTATAGCCACTCTTTCACAGTTTACCAATTTATATGCATACACATTTTTAACCACCTATGGACGTTTACCCCTAATTTCTTCTCCGATATGATAAATTCAATAATAGCCTGTTTAAAGCATTTTGAAGACCAGCAGTACATGCATTAGCAAGTGGGACATTTCCAATTAACTACTGTGTAAGTTGCCATCATTTTTGTAAATTCTGATATTTCGAGGTTGTGTTCTAGAAATTCCATCCTGGGAAGACTGTGCCTATTCAAAACAGGAAATGGCCCTGGCCAGCGTGCCTGTACATTGTTGTAAATTTCCACATTTTACTTACAAATACATACATAAAATGATATCACCACAGTACTAGTAGTAGTACAAGTAGTATTGTTACATGTACACAGTACAGTGACATTCTTTACCTGTATGTCCAAGCATTTGCAACACGTCAGCAGTCTCAAGCACCATGATAAAGAAGAATGTAATGAACAACGTAATTCCACTTTATTTAATAGAAAACACAAATTAGCCCATAAAATACAATCCTGTTTGGAGGACAAATGCCCAAATATGTTCCAGTTTCTCATGATCCTGTAACAAAGCAAGCTAATAGGATTGATCTAATATGTTGATTTTCCTTATGTGGCTGGACTAATTAAAGAAGAAACATAAAAGAGTGGTCAGTAGGTTCACCAGTCTAAACTCACTCCTCCAAAACCACTTTGGAGTTACCAGTTAAGCCAGCACCATTCATTTTGATAGGAAATCCAAAATACCCAAAGAAAAAAACCCAGACAGATAAGTGGAGAATGTGCAAACATCACACTGACAGTGCCAAAGCTGGGGTTCAAACTAAACCAAAAGTGCCCATTGATCATCATCTCCTTACTAAAATGGAGCAGGGAGGACTTAAAAAGAATGAGTGACTCAAAAAATGATGGTGTAAAGGATGGACAAACACAAAGATTAAGGCTTTATAAGTTTATATCGCAACACCTTCCATTGTTTGCAGTTTTAAAACAATTTAAAAGCAGTCATATAAAATTAGAATGCAAACAAAGCAGAAAGCAATCCAGATATTACATAAAAGCCAGAAGATAACAAAAGTGGTCAACTACAATGTATTTACGGATGTTAATTTAAAGGACAGTGTCACTTATTTAATGGGATAGTTAAAATATGGGTTTTTTCTCTGAAGATACCCTAAATGAAATTGTATAGTCCCCTCCAGGTTCTGCTCTTTTTACTTCTCTTTTACTCTTTTTCTAAATAAACAAAATTCTCATGATTCATGTTTTTCCTTTAATTCATCATTGCAGATTTCTTTATAGTTGTAGGCTTAATTTTGTAGGTTTGTATCCAATGGTTTATTAAGCAGGTGTTTTTTTAAGACCTTAAGTATAGTTATTTACATTATTGTTCATCAAGTGACAGTTTGCGCATAACTGCTTCATGATGCAGGCCAAATAGCCTATTTTATATGGCATTTATCAACACTCTGGTTCATGACAGCCAGATAAATTTATCCAACTGAAATGAGAAACTGTTCTCTAGCAACGACTGACGTCAAAAGAGAAAAAGATTGTGTTGCATAGTGATACATCACTTCATTTTCTGAAGAGGGTTGTAGTCAAGCACCTTGTGATAAAGTGAGTACACCAATAGAAGGCCCCAGCTGATTTACCAGTCACCATATCAAATGATTTACTGCTCATACTTGTGATATTATTTGCCACACTTTCATCTTAGTAGTGAAAAATCAAATTAGTTTTTTTTTACTATTTGATCACTTGTTATAGCTTACTAATGTGTCATCTCCCATGCAAACAGCTATAAAAGGCACCATTTGAGTAAGGTATCTTATTAAAGTAACAGTCAGTCATTTACCAACCCGCTTTATCCTAACACAGGGTCACGGGGGTCTGCTGGAGCCAATCCCAGCCAACACAGGGCGCAAGGCAGGAACAAATCCCGGGCAGGGGGCCAGCCCACTGCAGGGCCCACACACACACACACACACCCAGCACACACTAGGGACAATTTAGGATTGCCAATGCACCTAACCTGCATGTCTTTGGACTGTGGGAGAAAGCCCACGCAGACACAGAGAGAACATGCAAACTCCATGCAGGGAGGACCCAGGAAGCGAACCCGGGTCTCCTTACTGCGAGGCAGCAGCGCTACCACTGTGCCGCCCATTAAACTAACAGACATAAGGAATATGTAGTCCTTGTGTATCTCAGTACAGTAATCCCTCGCTACTTTGCGGTTCACTTTTCGCGGATTCACGACTTTGCGGATTTTATATGTAAGCATATCTAAATATATAACACGGATTTTTTGCTGCTTCGCGGGTTTCTGCGGACAATGGGTCTTTTTACTTCTGGTACTTGCTTCCTCAGTTGGTTTGCCCAGTTAATTTCATACAAGGGACGCTATTGGCCGATGACTGAGAAGCTACCCAATCAGAGCACGCAGTTAAGTTCCTGTGTGCTGCTGATTGGCTTAGCGACGGAGTGTTGCATTAACCAGGAAGTCTCATCTCACTCATTCACCATTAACGTGCTACTGGTTCAGGGGCCGTGTCCAAGCGCCAACAGAAGATGCAAATGATTGCAGAAAAGATAAAAGTTTCAATGAGTCCACGATTCTTTTTATTTAAAAAGGAGGAAAAGCATATAAGATCTACGGCTGCAGTGTCCTTTAACCAGGGCGCAAAACGAGTTGCAAGTGGACGTGATAAGGCAGTAGTCTGGATGGAATCTGCTTTAGGAATCTTTGCAACAAGGTCGACGACGTCATGACCGCCTACAAGCTGCTACGTGTACTTCGCTATACAGTAAGTGTAAACTTATCTACCGATTTCATATTGCTTAGCAGTTGTCCCTGTTATTAATAGAGTAAAGGGTGGGTTGTAAACAATACAGGAAGGGTTTAAAAACGTCCAAATACACGTTAAATAATTAAATAAATATGGTGTCCCTACTTCGCGGAAATTCAGTTATCGCGGTCGGCCTTGGAACCTATCTCCCGCGATAAGTGAGGGATTACTGTATATGATTTGCTTTCTGACAGGAAGCTGAGGGGGATGTTGAAGGATACAATAGGAAGACAGATGCCCCACTCTTATTATTACTCCCTTATTCATGATTCACAAATATCTTAATTTCACATTTGAATTCTGTTAGACGCGCCCTGTGTTGGCTGGGATTGGCTCCAGCAGACCCCCCATGACCCTGTAGTTAGGATATAGCGGGCTGGATAATGGATGGATGGATGGATGAATTCTGTTAGACATTTACTGAAGACATTACTCTTGCAGGGCTAGTCACACATTTTGAACCGAGGGCAAATAAACTGATTAGCTTGAGTGACATGGAACTAAATGTCAATACAAGAAAAGGTCTCTCATCTTTATTAACAGCCAGGCAGGAAGGGTAAAGAGGTGGTGAAAGCTGTTAAGCTCCTGGACACCACCATCTGAAGTACTCACTGGAGGTCAACACATCAGTTATGGGCAAAAAATCTTATTAGGAGCTGTTCTTTCTGAAGTGTGTAATGAAGTTTTTAGTGTCACAGAAAGCAATGTTCTATTTACAAGGCTAAGGAATAGTCTATTGGACTGGTATATGAAGTTTTGGGCTCTTCCTCATCAGTGTGTGATATAGAAGTATCTCCATTGAGGACAGGAAGCAGCTATAGATAGTGAAGGATATATTTAATATCATGGAATCCCACTTCCATACTTTTAATTTGCTCTACATTCCCAGGGTAAAATTTTAAGATTTGACCCACCACTACGTTCACTCTTTTTCTGCCTAGTTAATGACTTAGGTCTATCCAGACTAGAATTATGAGGTATTAAAGCAGTACGGTCAGTTACGGTGTGCTATGAGCACAGGATGATCTCGTGATGATATGGTCTTAGTACATATTTATGGTTACAACACTAGCTTCAGCCTTAACACTGCTGCAGTGTGCCTTAGAGCTACAGACTAACAGCGAATCAGAATAAAGCAAAGTGCAGTTGCAGCATGTCTTTGGAGTTGAAGAAGGGGAACAAACTTGTGTAGTGACTCGTGAGCCAGTTCAAAGGGCATAGTACGGTGGGTAATGTTATAAAATGAATTCTGCACACATAAAACATCTTGTTACTGGCATGCCATTCAAATATGGAAAGCATAGCTATATGTATATTTGGACCGAAGTGTAGGGTGATCCTGGATAAAATACTGTATATTTACCTCAATGCAACAGTAAATCTCATGTAAAAAGATGCAGAGTTGGTATCCCTAATTATGAATTTTCTTCACTGCAAGTTTGAGAAGTGAGAATTAAAGGATACTGCCATTTTCTTCTAATGCTGTATTCCTTCAGAATGTCGTGGAGATATCTTTGCAAGTGTCCTCAAGACCTGATATGAGATTTCCCATAAAATATATTATATAGAGCTTGTGCTCTACTGTAAAGTTTTCACTGCGATGAGACATTCTTTATGAATACTGCCCTATCTCTGACTAGGTGTTTCATACTCTTTGGTGAAAGTTGGATTTGGTTTTAGGAAAAGATGGGTGCATAATGAATGATGAGTATCAACTTGTCTATGTTATCTATGCAATTGGGAAATGAGTTACAGCAAAACCAGATTATGACCCCCAATATCCACAGGGTGTTAGATACATATATTTTTCGCTCTACGAACAACACATACAATGTTCTACAAAAATAACATTGTGGTTTCTCTCAGAAATGTAACGTGGGAGGGGCGATATAATGGGCAAGTAACCAAGTAGATGTGTTGCATGGAAAAGTATAAAGTAACAATAAAGCAGAAAAATGCTGGCATTACTTTTTTCTTGCAAATGCAAAGGCCCCTTGATGACCAGGGCCACTAGGACACACACCTGGGTCACCCTGAAGGTAGACCCACCCATGAGTTACAGAGACAATTATGCTTTTTATATATGATTCTACTAACATGTACCTTTCATCGACATTTTTCCATGTAGGGATATCAGGGCCTTTCATACAAAATGAATAACATTTACAATAATGACAACCAATCTAGTGTAGCTTAACACTTACTGTATAATTCATTTTTAATATGTTCACATGAGGATATCCTTTTTGTCTGTGATCTGTCACTTTAAATTGTGAGGAATGTGTAGTACCACAGCATTAACTGAGATATGGTGAGATATTAATTGCCAGTGTGCGGCTGTTAGCTGGCAATCAGATGGCCCGCTGAACAACAGAGGAAAAACACAAAAACAACACAAGATTAGTTACATATTAGTTAAACTGGGTATTGATCTTGTTCTGCTGTTCACTGAGACAGCACTTAGACCAAAGGATCATCTCCTCTTAGTACCATACTACAAAGTCTCGTCTTGATCTACTGCTACTACAGTACTATCTTCACAACTGTCTCTATAGGATTCACCGTTGACTATTATTACTGTTATTATTACAACATAAAAATCTATGTTAGCCTATCCCAGCAGCACAGGGCACATAACTGGAAATACAGAGCACTAGTCCACTGAAGAGTCTATTCACATAACAACCCACATCCTGGTCAATTTACAGTTACCAATTTCCCCAACTTGCACATTTCTGGGGATATGGGTTGAAGACAGGAATACCTGGTTAATGGGCAATGACCAGAATTTGAACCCAGGACAACGGATATATGAAGCAGCAATACTAACTGTTGAGCTGCTGTGTCACCCACATTATTATTATTACATCCTTTGAAAGAGGTGTAATTTGTGTAATTACGTAATTTGTTAAATGTAATGTTTGAAGGCTGTTGTGGAATGCTGTTCTTATTTTGTGTTTTTGTACAAATACTCTATTTGCATAACCGTTATCAAATCAAATTCTCAACAATTAGTGTAACAGCAGCTTGAATTTGAGTCTGTGAACCTGAACATGCAACACTTCAACCATGTATCATAAATACCAGCTTGACCAAAGGCACCATAATATACAGAGGCTCAATAGCGAAAACTGGGTCTCCTCTTCTTTTCACAAGTTTCATGCTCAGCTGTATCTGTATGAAATATACTTCTTTCTTATTAGCAGCAGAACTACACAAAGACATATCCATTTCTGGAAACAGTGCCATCTCTTCATAGCATTCCATCGGTATTGAAACCATTGTTTTAGCTAATGCTCCAGTGTTTCATATTGACTGTAATTTATAATTAAAGTTAACATGACAGGGGGAACTATAAAACCAGAGATGAAACGTCTATGATGGTATCCATGCACATTATGCTTCAAACTCTGTAACAAACTACTGGACACAACATTTGTGTTGCTGTAGGAAAATCAGTAGCTGCACTGCAAAAAAATGAAATCTAAGCAAGCGAAAAGTATTTATATCATAATGTTAAATAATGTTTCCCTTATTGTAAAAATTATTGATTTATCAAAAAACTTATATTTACAATTATTTAGCATACATTAAAAAATCTTTTCAAGTAAATTTTTCTTATCCCATTGGCAGATTTTTTTACTAAATAAAAGTAAAACAACCACTATTTAAAATTTTTTTGTTTAGTTTTTGCATATGCATTTTTTGCAGTGTGTTCAGTTAGATAGACTGCACTATAATTTTCTGGACCGGTTTCTGAAAAGTATAAACATTTATGATAACAAAAGTCTCAAAGTCATTACTGATTTTTTTTTAATTGAACATTTGACACATGTAAAAAAAATGTTCATACTGCTGTGATTTAGAGTACTGTGTGTGTTGGCAAGCTGTGGTGAATTTAATTAAATCTTATTCCATTCTGAATGTTATCGATCTCTTTCTTTTACAACATACATATACAAAAAATGCTCTGCTGTAAGGGGTCACTCGCATCTCTTCCACTCTTTGGGGTGCTTCACTGTACTGTACGGGTGTTGCGCTTTGTGCATTAGTCTGGCATGACTCATGAACTGTGGGAGTATGCACAGCAGTAACACAATAAAAGGAACCCACTCATCATTTTAGAAATAGCCCCCTCTGCATCACTCTTTTCAAAAAGCCTCTCCACATTATAGTATAATTATAATGCACCCAATTTGGAGTCGATACATTATGCGTCTTATCACAGTGCATAAGCAATCAGTCATACCTAAATACAGGATGTGAAAGATGGAATCGGACTTTAAAAACACAATAACCTTTTACATTAGGGTACTATAAAATCTTTTCTATTCTTCTCCATTTTTTTTTTTTTTTTGGATTTTGTTTTGGAATTTTGATTTTTTTACAAAGTTTTGCTCTAAGAAAGTATATTTACTCACCTACAAAAACACAAACCATATTGACATGGTACTTTGCATTCTTTTTATTGACATTATGCAATTGCACAAATTGCACATGCAAATATTCAGTAATAGCATGGAGTCCTAGGCATAAATAAAATTCATAAAATTAATGAATAAATGGATATCATTAAAAATACATAACTACAATTTGTAACTGAAAGCACTGGAATTCACCAAACTAAAAGACTTTACATTCTAACATACCTAGTCAATTAGTTTTAACTTGGAACTGTACTTTTTCTGTTATTTCCATCTCTGATGCACATCCCCACTGAAGTATGTGATTGTGAATTGCTTGGTGTTTTGCATACCGAGACAGTCCTGTTGTTGAGGACTGTCTAATAGTTGATGGAGCTCCTTTCATAGTCAACATAGCTTAATGGAAAGTGTCTGTAAAGCCATGTTATCACCTGCAGTCCTTGGAAATCAGTCTTTGCGTCCTTCTAATGATCAGCAAGTTCCACAGCAGAAGAAACTATCATTTGAGGCACAGCGTACAGTATATATGCTCCTGAAAAGTGGCTGTTCAGATTCAAAACAATCAATGGGATATTGTTGTTCCCTGAATTGTGAAATTAACATTGTATTTTGGATGTTTTTGTGGTTCCTGATGTTAGTTACTTTGATTAGTTTCATGCAGCTAGCTAAACCATATGCTTTACTGAAGTGTGGGTGCTGGACACCTATGATGCATACATTTATACACAAAGTCACAGAAGCACAATGGGATTCAAAAATGTTGTAATGATCCTCCTCTGATATCCAGATGCCCATGTTTACAACTGAAACTAATTTATATTTGTCAATTCTGAGATTCCTTTGGTGTTCTAATTGTGGAAATCATAGAAACAACTCCATCCATCTTTCCATTTATTTTTATTAACTTGCTTTCTGTATTATAGGGTATTACATCCTGGTAACATCAAACCAAAACTGTCTCTGGCTGGGGTGCCTGTCTATTCTAGGGCATACTCAAGCTGACAAAATCTCTCATACACAACCAACCTGGAGTTGACTATCAACTTTATCTGCATATTTTGGGATTGGAGAGAAAACCAGAGTACCCAGCTTTCCATTCCTACCTTTTTAATCTCTTTCCTAATTAACAATTTACATGTAGTTCTCTAGAGGTTTTTGTCTGAAAGTACTGTCAATCACTGATCTACTGTATTGTACTGCAGTTTTCTGTTTAGCACACATGAAAAATATAGACCATAATAAAGACGGCATCTTAAAAGAAAGAAGACATATTGTATGTAATTGATTGATAGTTTTGTAATTTCCAAATGTGTCTACCATGTATTTTTTCCAAAGTGTTTTTGCTTTTAGAGATATAAAGGAGGCGAACAGTAGGAGGAGGCAATCTCTTATTGCCAGATCAGTAAACAACAGACACAAGTTGAATAAAAACATTAAAGATCCACAAACACAATAAAATATGACTATTTCTAGGTTTAAAATGATGTCTTTAATTAGCCAAGTCGCTGATTGTAGATTTCCCATGTTCATTTTATTCATAGGCCAAAGCCTATTCCAATATCAGTAGACACATGACATGACCCAGCGGTAATGTTATTGTGATAAGTGGTCCATGGTGCTGTGCTAATTTTAAATAAATAATCGTGTGCGGGGCTCCAGTTGGGTGTGGGTGTGTACAGGCACGCTTTGCTAAGTGGCTAACATAGTCACTTGGCCGATCTTGCCACATACACGTGCAGAGGTTGGCAGATAGTTCAGGTGCCTCAATTGTGCCTCTGAGGTAGAGGTGTTGCACCTGCATCCAATTAGAAAGCACGAAAGATAAAAGGAGTCAGCACAGCAGAAAATGGGAACCAGGATAGAAAAGAAAGAGAGATCAGATGAAGACAATGGTTAAAGAAGAGACAGGGACAGCCATGCTGAAGGGAATGGAAGCAAGTTGATGGGAGTGAGCCTCAGCAGTGCTGCAGCCTGAGGATGAGGAAGGTACACTCCTCCTAAGAGATTGCCGGGGAGTAGGAGTGGCCCAATATGCGGTGTTCAGATGCTAAGGGACTGGAGGTTCGGCACACCACCCCAGTGTTGCCTTGCAGTTGGGACCCAAGCATAGATGAGAAGGTTGACTGCACTTGTCAGCTGGCCGTCTCCTCGGTTGCTGGATCCTATACAGGAGAAGCTGAGAAGATGTTGGCATTTAAAAGGCAGCATATGGGCTCGTGAGTTTGTGGTAAAAAGAGCCATCTCTGTGCTTTTAACCTCATTTTTGAAGGATTATTTATTAACTTATTTTAACCTCCACGTGTACCTTGGCTTTTATTGGACTATTTATTTATTGAATACTATTTGACTCATTACACAATTTGTTTGCACATTGATTTTTTGGAATTTTTTTTTTAATAAAAGCACTTATCACCTTTTTGCACCAAACCCTTGCTACCTGTGTGTGTTTTCATTTGCCCTTCATTTGACTATTGACGATCCGGGGCCGAGAGGCTCCAGAAGGCAACAGGGAGTGTGGAGCTTACCTGCACCATCACAGTTATAAACAGTAGATTCATTAGTGGGTACAGTAAAACCTTGAATTGCGAGTAACTTGGTCTGCGAGTGTTTTGCAAGACGAGCAACACTTTTTAATACATTTTAACTTGATAAAGGAGTGAGGTCTTGCAATACGAGTAGTACATATACGCTCTGTCTGCTGAGCGTCACATGATCACAACTGAGCTGATGGTTCTTCTCTCTCTCTCGCTGCGGGATTGCGGGTAATCATCTCCCATGCTCACTCATATAGTCAACATCCGTATGAGAGTATACTGTTTACTACCGCACTGTGACCACGTGTGTGTGTGTGTACAGCATTTTTTATTTTGTCTGCGAGCAATGGATCTTTTTAAGCAAAATTGAAATGTCACATTTCCGTGAAATCCTCAAAAGGAGGCAAAAGCAGCTGTCATTGGATAGGTTCCTTGTTAAAGTCGCAAAAAAAGAAAAAGATTCCAGTGAGCCAACAGACAGCAGTAATTCCGTTAGAGTAAAAGTCGTCCTACACAATAACCCTCCTCCTCCTCCTCTCGTCTCCCTCACACCAGCCACGATTGTTTTCAAAGGTACAGTGCAGGTTAATTTGTTTTATCTATTTTTACTTTATATTTTGTATTAATCATTTTCATATGAATATTTTTGGGCTGTGGAACAAATCATCTGAGTTTCCATTATTTCTTTTGGGGAAATTAGGTTTGATATATGAGTGCTTTGGATTATAAGCATGTTTCCGGAACGAATTATTATTGCAAATTGAGGTACCACTGTACATTCATGAATACAAAACCATTTTATAATGACCAGTCAGCCTCAAAGCATGTGGATGGGAAGTGATCAGAAAGCAATATGAACACTGGAAGACGGTATAAACTAAACAAAAAAGCCACCATATTCAAGCTTGCCACTATGCCCAGGCACTAGTCATTATTTTTTATTCAAACTAATATAAAGCCTCACTCAACATAAGGCCACAATAAGGCTAATATTGTGGTTTAGTAGCTTGAATTTACAAGATTAGAAATTCATATCTTTACCTCTGTAACACATGATTATAACCTGCCTTCGCTTCAAGTGAATAAACATGTATGCTTGTCAGATACCTGAGTGGACTTTGGGGTGATGTTATATAAAATAAATACCGATCAATCAAGAACATGACATTGCCAGTCTCTTGATCCCAGGAGCCTTAGACAGCTGAGAAAATGAATGACCTTATTAACTGAGTAGCCAAAAACACATCACAAACCCATCCTCCTTGTCATCAGGTGTCATTTTTATTCAGTGTCTTCAATCTGATTGCTTCATTAACACTAATTTTACTGCACTAAAATGTTTTCTTCCTAAAAATTCACACATTTCTCCAATTATGGTTATACTCTTTTTAAGCTGTACATCCAAAGAAATCAGCTTTGAATATTTAATTTATAAACTGAATGAAAAAACAATCAAAATCCAGCAAAACCTGAAAATTGCATACTTTGTTCATTTGAAGATTTGGTCTAAAACTTATTGCCTAAGTGATTATGAGGACCAACAAAGACTTTCCTTATTTCTTAATTCTTAATAAAAGTTTCAAAATGCTGTGCGTGAAATTTTGACTTGGACCAAAGCAAGTGATGACTGAGTCATACAGATGGAGCAACTACACTGGCTTGTCATCTGATATAAACTCTTCTGCCACCTTACAAAGCTTTAAATTCCACAACCATGCATCTTTGATTAACTACCCATTCATTTTTGTGGTCCCTACTCTATGCTGCTGCACTTCAAATGTTTACTTGCAGTGCCAGTTCCCTCTTATTCATTTAAAAACGCTTTTCTTGCTTTTGCTGTATAGCAAAGGGTGGAATAATTGTGAACTTTTACCCAATTGATAAAATATCCTAGTCTTTTTATTTATTTTTTACTAGACTCTCTGTATAATTTTTGAGTTGCTTGGTACTTGCAATACAAATAAAGACTGACCTTCTTTTGCAATGGTAGCAAAAACATTTTTCAATCTGACAACAAAGTAAATATTCAATGAAAGTTACCGTATGTATACATTTTTGTGTATAAAAGTCTAAAAATAATATTATCATGTAAAACAGATTGAGAGGAGATGGAGACCCAAAAGAACTTAAGATATTAGTAAATAGTGTATGTCAGTATGACCATAGTGGTAAGACAGTGACTATGTGAAACTGAAGCATTCCAGCTGCATCTGTCTATTGTTTAAGTGGGTTTTGAAATCTCATACTGTCATTTTTTTGAAAGCTATTACTCTGTTAGAGAACATTAGAGAGCCAAAAACTATCTCAACATCTGGTGCAAGGCAGGAACCATAGCTGAACATGATCATCAGTAACTGCAGGGTGCACTCACTCACACAGAACCCATTTAGAGACACTGGTTATCCTAATATGAACATCTTTGGGATGTGCAAGCCAACTGGAGCAACTCATACAAATGTAGGAAGAGCAGTTCAGAAAGCAAAGTTCAGGCAGCAACTGGGCCATAATTTACAGATGGGATCCTATGGAGTTTAAACTGAAGCAATTATCACTGTAGCAATGTGCTACCTCATCAGACCAGCAAACACTATGTATTTTATATTATATATTAATAACTTATGTTAATATATAACAAGTCAATGAGACAATAGTGGGCATTAGCCACTAGAGTGTGCTTTTTATTTTAGCTCTGTCATTAATCACAGAATAATTCCCTTTCTTTAGTTTGAACTGATACAACTTTAAGTTTTAATTTTGCTTTTAAGCAGGTTATGTAACAAATTTTGATTAATTTTAATGCTCAATCAACATCATCATCTTCCTGCTCTCTATGCTTGCCCACCCACAAACACCACCCTCTTATTTCAGTGAATGCAACATCTTATTCAGAGTCTGCTTTATACAGTAAGCACTGAGGCTAATTCAAGCTGTGCTCTTTCTGCTGGGTACATCTGATTTTTTATTCTGTAATGTCAAATCAATTGTGTGAATTAAATCATTTCCTATTTCGGTGAAAGAAACTACAGTAAGCCTTCAGTAATTAAGATGCAGAGCTGAATAGCAAAGCAAGGGATGTAATGTTTCATCAGTCCAGGACTAGAAATGTCACCATGAATCAAACTGAATCCTAGTGCTTAAAATAACAGAACCTTCAATGTACTACATTAGAAACCTTTTATCAGAGTTAAGAGAATAAAAGGAAACTTTAAAAACAGTTGTTCCACAGTGTTCTACTAGTCACAAAAGACAAGCACTGGTTCAACATATTTATTTCCCTACAGTATACAGTATTCCCAAACATAAAATGCATCCTTCATGTACTAGAAAAAAATGATGTGCAGCTAAAATTTTAGAATTTTACCTTAAGATCATGTAATTGCTTCTCATTTTTGGTTCCAAAGACTGCCCAAATGTGGAATCCCTTAGGATTTTTAAAATCCTGATCAATCTTGTCATCTCCTCCACCTTGAGATGACTTCTGATACGGAAACAGAAAATCCCCTTTCAGCAAGCAGATCTGACATCACAAAAGCCACCCTGATCCTCAAACTGCTGTTGGCACAGAGGCGGTGGCAAAAAATATCCCATGCAGACATAGCTTACACATTTGATAGTCCAATCCAATTTTATAGGCAATTATCTTGTTAACTGATAAAAAAAACATGTGGCATATGGGAATATTAGAAAAATCTAGATGAGAACAGCCTAACAAAGCTTGCCAGTCCTATCTACTTAATTCTTCTAAAATAACATCATCTAGTTTTGAAAGTCCCTGAAGTCCTACTGTCTACCACACTACTTGGTAGCTTATTTCAAGTGTATAAGGTTCTCATTGTTAAGAAACATTTCCTAATGTTTGTGTAAAATTTATCCTTAACAAGTTTCCAACTGTGACCCCATATTCTTGATGAACTCATTTTAAAATAACAGTCTTGATCCTCTTTTATTTAAACTGAAAAGACTCAGCTCTTTTTATGTTTCCTCATAACTCATCCCCTGCAGCCCTAGAATCAGCGCTCTTCTCTGGACTTTTTCCAGGGCTGCTATGTCCACATGTGACTGTTTATAGAGTTTGCTTGTTTTTTCCATTTCTGCATGGGATTTTCTCAGTTATGGACTACGGACTGTATACGTGATATCACTGAGTCTCTGCTGTTACTGGAATGATAAGAAAGTGGTTGTTTCAGGACAGCAATTCACCTTCATCCAACCATCTTTAAATTTTGCCTCTGACCTCATAAAGCATGGTCTGTACAGAGAAAGGCACTTGATTTCACATACTATATTAACAGTTAAATAAATAAATAAACTGACATTCTTGTCATGTGGTGGATGCAGCAATGCACTCTATCAGTGTGTGCTCCTAACCTCTCTCACATGAAATGATTAGCTTTCATCCTCCACACTTGGAGGATTTTTTCCTGCACTTTGTGTACTGCTTCCAACTCCAACCTTGCATTTGTTCCTGCTTTATGAGGCTGGGATAAGAACAGAGTCCAATAGATTTGAAGAGTCATAGTACACTTTCTTAATCTGTTCTAAACTTCAATGAAGAACAGATTAAATGTAAAATCCAATCAACCCTGCCCAAAGTACTACATTGGTCATATTTGTTACAAAAACCTACTGTATCTAATGTTTAGGTATCTTCTCCCACTGGAAAGTAAATGCCATACAATCTTTGGAAACCTAAGCTAATACTGGCATTTCATTTTATTACTTGAGGCCTGTGCTGACCAACTTTGTGGTATCCTTTGTCACCTGATCAGTCACTGTTGTGGAAAGTATCCTGTATTGTTTACGTTCCAAAGAAAGTAGACATCTTTTCACGTAATTATTATTGACCTGTGGCCTTTACATCCCACATTGAGAAGCTCGACCTGGACAATAGAAGTCCTCTTGTGAAAGACCACTTGAACCCACTGCAGTCTGCCTATCGGACATAGATTGGAGAGGAGGAGGTAATTATCTCTCTGCTCCACAAGACCATCTGGACACAGCTGGCAGCACTGTGAGGATTTCCCCAGTACCTTCTGTACCATCCAGCCATCCCTGTTAAAGGGTAAGCTCAGAGTTATGAAGGTGGATGAGCCTATTGTGTCCTGAATAATGGACTACCTCTCTGACAGGCTACAGTTTGCGAAGCTCAAGGACTGTGTCTCAGCTGTGGATGTAAGCAACACTGTTGTGGAAGAAGGAATCATTCTGTCACCTTTTCTGTTTAGATCTCAGACTGTGAAATATAACACCAGGTCATGTCACTTGCAGAAATTCTCAGATGATTCTGCACCAATAGGATATATTGAGAAAGGGGATGAGACAGAGTGTAGGACTTCAGTGGAGAACATTGTTTTCCTGGTGCAAGTAAAATTGTCTGCCACTCAACATCAGCAAATCCAAGGAACTGGTTATTGGCTTTTAGTGCACCAAACTGCATCTATACTTGGTCATTATTCAGGGGGTGAATGTGGTGAGGGTGCATTGTTACATGTGCTTGGGGGGCCCACATCGATGACAAGCCGAACTGGTCTAGTAACACAGAGGAACTTTATAAGAAATGGCAAAGTAGACTTTTTTTTCTTGGAAGACTGCAAGCCATTAATGGATAACTTCAGAATTTTTGAAGTCAGTTATTTCTTCACAATCACGGTATATATCAGTTTGCCACATGAAACTGCATTAGAAAGTGAAGCATATTTTATACATTTTAAAAAATAACTATCGCGCTCTTTCATTTTATAATGAAGCTAATGGGTACCGGGGTCGAACTGTGAAGAAAAGCCTTAAATCTCACTGAATGCGACCACTTTAAAGTAGCAATTGTTTCAAGTTAACATACCTTTTATCTTTCTGAGGCATGCCTGTGACAGCAAAAGTAAACTGGAAATAACACATTTTATCAAAGATTGTTAGTACTATTTTCCTGAGGTTAAGGATACATTTCTCGCTCACTTCTCTGCTTGCATCAGCTGTTGTGGGTGGAGTAAAAACAAAATTCCCCCAATTACATTCTTTGTTATTATTTTACAAAGTCCTCAAAACAAGATGCTGGCGTGGTGAAATGTATACACATGAGCTTCATTGTACTTTGCACACATAACAATACATCTGAACTGAACTGATAACACTGCATTGTATTTTTAATGAAAGCCTTATATTTTTTAAACAGCCAAGCCATATTTTCTATGGGGTGCTCTGTAAACACTAAATAAAAAAATACTTTGAAAATAAAAAACGTTGTGTGCGATAGAGGTGACTGAAGGTTATAAACCCATCTTTAAATTTTTACATTTTTTTCTTGCTGAGTATATTATAATAAAAGAACTGAGGACAGTATTGAATGAAAACACACTGAAACTTGCCAATCAATTTGTAAATACACAGAAAAAACATGCAAACTCCATGTAGAATCTGGCACTGGGAAGCAGGAATGACAGCTCTGCCATACCACTCTACTAATGTTAAAGAGTCTGTTCTAAACTTACTAAACTTCACCCTGATTAAACTTAGATTAACTGGCATTGCCAAAGTGGGTGTTTGTTTGCCCTGAGGTGGACTGGCACGCTGTCTGAGGATTCTTCCTGCCTTGCACCTAATGCTTGCTGGAATAGAATCAAGCTTCTTCCTGACCTTGCCCCAGATAAGCAGGTTAGCAAGATGGGTGAAATATTATATATATATATATATATATATATATATATATATATATATATATATATATATATATATATATATATATATATATTATGGTCAGGTCTTCTCACTTGATTGCATGCTAAGCATGTGCTCAATATTCTCTGTTACTGAACAAGAAACTTGCATTACCAATCCAACAGCAGAAGAAAATATATCTTTGCAAAATAATGAAATTAGCTTTCATATAGTGAAAGAATACAATAAGCGAGCATGTGACTTTTTCAGTTATCATTGTCTAGTTATCTAAGAATAGAGACAACAATTCACATCTAGACATTAACATTTGTTGTCAATAACAGCGCTTGGCAATGACACACACCTGGTCATGAAAGGCAAGGACGCCTCACTGCAGCAAGGACAGTCTGCAGAAAAAGATGAGTGGCAAAGTAAAGAGCACAGCCGATCTCTTTTAAAATGGCTGAATCTCACAATTGCTTGCTTTTTGCTTTTTCCCCTCTTTAAACAACATGAATACATTGCTTGGTAAATATGTAAATAAGGTTAAGACACACATCAATACTCAGTATCATTTTTGGCTTGAAAAAAGAATGTATTCAGTAAGTTTACAGGATTTTCTTCATAATGGGACCCCATTACCCATTGGCTCTATTACAAAATGCAGGCTAGCTATTTTTAAAAAAATGTAAAATATGCAATTTCAACCTGTAAACTAATATATACCACGATTGTGAAGAAATACCTTTGACTTAATAAAATACTAAACTTATTCTTTAATGTGAGTAGGGACATCCTTTACATGTTCTATCATTCTGTGAGAGCTAGTTTGATTTTCTGCACTTTGGTGTGCTGGACCAGTATCATCACTTCTAGAGGCCCACTGAATCAACAAGCTGAAAAAGAGGACAGGTTTGGGATGAATTCTCAACATGCTGGAGGCAGTAGAGGAGGAGAGAAAGAAAACAAAACTGAGGTCCATTATGAACAATGCTGCACACCCTCTCTGTGACACACAATCATTGAGTACTTCCATCCATCCATTATCCAACCCGCTGAATCCGAACACAGGGTCACGGGGGTCTGCTGGAGCCAATCCTAGCCAACACAGGGCACAAGGCAGGAAGCAATCCTGGGCAGGGTGCCAACCCACCGCAGGACACACACAAACACACCCACCCACACACCAAGCATACACTAGGGCCAATTTAGAATCGCCAATCCACCTAACCTGCATGTCTTTGGACTGTGAGAGGAAACTGGAGTGCCCACAGGAAACCCATGCAGACACGGGGAGAACATGCAAACTCCATGCAGGGAGGACCCGGGAAGTGAACCCAGGTCGCCAGGTCTCCCAACTGCGAGGCAGCAGCGCTACCCACTGTGCCACCGTGCCGCCCTCATTGAGTACTTTCAGCCAAAAAATTATTCCTCAGAAGTGTGTCAAGAAACTGGTGCTCCTTTATATTCTCAGCAATATACCTTTATAATACCTCATTGTGACTATTCTCTTATCATTAGCCAAGTCAGTTGTTTTTCTTCTTTTTTTTGTAATACTTGTATTTTTCAGGAAGGATGTTGTTTGCTAATACTATATAATATAGAGATAATACTCTATACTTCTTGAGCTTCTGTAAAAGCTAAATTTCCCTTTTCAATAAATAAGGTACTATCTATCTATCTATCTATCTATCTATCTATCTATCTATCTATCTATCTATCTATCTATCTATCTATCTATCTATCTATCTATCTATCTATCTATCTATCTATCTATCTATCTATCTATCTATCTATCTATCTATCTATCTATCTATCTTATGTACTCAGTATGAACTTTCCAATAGGGATTATAAAGCAAATGTAAAGTTTTTGGATGTTTTTATCTTTGCAGAGTAGAAAGAATTTTCAAATGTAACGCAGTTTTTATTTCTAGTTAAATATATATAGTACATGGGAAAGTAGACCAGTTTACTGATCCTTTGTGTTCTTTATGAAGCATCAGCAAGCATGTCTCACCTAATATTTGTGTTCAAAATAAATTGTATTCAGTTGTGGGGAACAATATCAATCTATTAGGAAAAAGTCAAGCAGTTCAAGGACAGCGTATTATAAATAGCATTTTCATAAAAGAGGAAAGTAAATTTCAACCTTATTGGTGTAACAGGCAGTGGATTACTTGGCAATAATAAGCATTGTGCCAGCCCAGTGCCAGGATACAATATACAATTCTTCAGAAGCCTCAAAGCACCTAAACTATCATTTTGCAAAATAAATTAAATTTCTTGTTCTGTTTTTCAAAACAGAGAAATCTTTTTCAAAAGGACATTCAGAGATGAGCTTCTCAGTTACACTGCTGGAAACGAATCCTTTTGATGTATGGTATACTGCTGACTAGGAACAATAGCAATCAAACAAACCAACTGACACAAAGCAGGCGCTTTAGCCCTTTCTCTTATCATCCAAAGAATGAAGCTAAAAGTGACCTTGTGCTAGCCTGCAAATTTGCAATGTGCATAGAGTAGAGGGCACACAGTTAATTCCTTGTCTAAAAGATTCCTCTTGATGCTAAGCAGGAAATTATATGGGTAATATTTAGGGTTTTTATTTATGGATTTATTCATCTATCTGTTTTATGAATGCATGTACATGGGCATTGGTATATTCATTTATATTGAAGCTTCAAATGAATTTAACTTCTTCACCTAAGTGTAAAAATACATCACTTTGCTTAAAGGTTTGGGAAAATGTCAAAAGTGTCCTGTAATGCTATGATTTAGCTACTGTGTTGGCAAAATTGAAGAAGGGTATGCTCTCAGATGTGATTCAGCTTGGTATTTGGGACAATCTGGTAACAGAACTACAGCTAAGCAGTGGTTAAAAAACACTAACACAGCCATTAAGATATGAATGGATCATAACACTGGAATGGATTTAACACTGGATTAGCTACTCCTGTTCTGTGAGCAAAATATGTCTTTCTATTTTACTGTTCTATCTAAATAAAGATACTTTGTAAATAAACCAAGCATTCTCTAACCCATTTAACACAATTCATTGTTGGGTGGGACTGAAACCTACATTGGTGACATTGGACACAAGACAGGAACAAACTTGAGATGAGGCAGCAGCCCATCACAGCTGCCCCTTGCACAGACGCCCACATTGGCCCAATCTGGAACCCAACACACATATTTTTGTGGATTTGCAAGGAAAACGACACAGAGGAAAATCCAAACAGACATGAAGAGAACATGCATGTTCCTAAGAAGTAGGATCCATCAGGCAGTATTGCTCCATTGTACTACCACTTTGCACAACAAAATTAGAAAAAACGGTTTAAACTGGAAAACAGCAAGAGTTGTTTCTTATAAAATGTACTCAAAAGAAATTGCAACAATTCATAGATTCAACTTTAAGTACATATTAACCAGCTTAGAGTGTGTTGCTTTTCAAATTCAGTAGCTCATTTTATTCACTTCTTAAATGTACTCTATTTAAAGTGGGAACACTTTGGGGATAGAGCTGGCATCTACATTAATGCCAAAACATATATTAACAATAACATCCATAATGTGGTAGGAACACACCCTTCCATACACACAGTTACCATTATCAGTTGTTCACTTAAATTAACATCATGTCTGCGCATGAAACCTTGAGTGTTCAGAGCAAAAACCCTGCCAGCGGAAAGCACTTGCAAAATCTTCTTTTTTACAGAAATGTGAACCCTAAACTTTCAATCTGAGTTTTAATAATAATAATAATAATAATAATAATAATAATAATAATAATGTTTTAGTGAAACTCCTGCTACATCACTCTACTTATTTTAATCCATCCATCCATTTTCTAAACCCGCTATATCCTGGACAGTGTCAAAGAGGAGATGGAGCCTATCCTAGCAAATACATGGGGCAAAGCAAGAACAACCTCCAGACATTGTGCCAGTTCATCGTGGGGCAAACACACTGACACACTCACATAGTTTGGCCAATTTAGTATCACCAATCCAAATAACATGCATGTTTGATGACTGAATGAAGAAACTGGAGCACCTAGAGGAAACCCATGGGGACAGCATGCAATCTCTATACAAGGAGGACAGGGGACGCAAACCCTGGCCTTCTTGATGCAAGGCAGCAGCACTACCATTGTGCCAGTGTGCTGCCTGCTTCTTTTCATATTAGTCATTAATACTACCCTATCCAACTGTATACTTGATATTTCAACTCCAAAAAACTCCACGAAATACAATTAGACAGAAAGAAACAGAACCATAATACAAAAATAAATGAACCTCATTCTAGACAACCCTATAAATAAGTAGATGTGTTCAGAAAATGAGTGGAGTACTCCAGTGGTTAACACTGCTGCTTCACACTTCCACTAGGTTTGAAACAGTTCAGTTGTGAAGTGGTTGTCCTCGCCTTCCTTCTTAAATACTAAAGACACTCATTTTACCTTAACTGGCAACTGTAAATTGGCCTTGTAAGTGTAACAATGACTTACAATAGACTGGCACTGCTGTCTTCTGTCCATTGTTACCAGGATTAGGCCTGAGCCCCCCATAAATTCTTTCTGAAGTAAGCAAGTTTCTTAAATAGGTAAAAGCATTTGACCAAGACAGTTACAAGTAGAAGTAATGTAGAATCAAATAAAATATTATTATTTTGTTCAGGTACTTAACATGAATGTTAGTTTTTACATGCAAAAGAAATGGAGAGAGTGTTCAGCTTCAATATGAATTTAACAAGCAACTCTCATTTACTCTTTTTTTTATCCATTTTCAAACCCACCTAATCCATGCTGCAGTCTATTCTGATGCAGGGCAGGTACCAGTGCTAGACAGTTCACATGCAGTACACACCCACATAGGAACAATTTATAGTTGCAAGCCTGCATACATTTGGGGCATGGGGTACCCAGAGAAAAGCTCCTAGAAAATGTACAACTCTATATAGTCACTGACTAAGTCACAATAGGAAGCCAGGAGACAGGAGCAGTCATAGCCCCTCAGTCACTGTGCCACACCACTTATTTTCTGAACATATGTATTCATTTACAGGAGGTGATGGGGTCAGGGTCTTTTCTCAGTATCACACAACACAAGATAGAAATTGTCCCTGGACTGGACAGTAGTATATTGCCAGGCTCACTCAGTAAAAGTAAAAGTAAAAATTTCATAATATAATACTACTAACACTAAACATGCAACACAATGGGAATGCCTGGTGAAAACCAAAAAAAACACACCACCATGCCCTGGGAAAAATGGTTAACAATATAAAATAAGTCACCTATTAGTAATCACTTTCATTATTAATTCTTAAGTTAAGACCGAAGATGTGTTGGCTACTGTAACCTTCTATAATTAGCATGCAGACACAACTGCCAAATGACCTCTTTGTGTAACACGAGTCAACAGCTAATGTAATCGTAAGTATTCATACTCAGTAACCGCATTCATTTTTAATGTATGTGGCAAGACAGTAACACTGGAGAAAAGTAAACTAGAGTTCTAAATTCTAAAGACTGGATAAGCTATTCAAAATAAGAAACTGAACTCCTCCTGTAGTGGTGGTATATTGGCTACCAATTAAAACTTCACATTAAAACTGCAAAGACAATTGCAATGTTTAAAACATCAGGGTAAGCCTCTGACTGGCTGCCACTTAACAATTGCATTGCAGTGGATTTGGGATTTAAGTTTGCAAAGGAAAGCAAAGTGTGTAGTTTTTTAGAATAAACCTTTTAAGCTGGCCTGCTGACATCTGAAATTTTGGGAGAAAAATAAAACTTTATGATTTGAGAAAGTGAAAGGCTGACAATGGTTTGATAAATGTTCTTGTTTGTCTTTTGTTCAAACAGAAGCTTCTCTCGTGTCCCTGAACTATTTTCTCTTTATAAGGCTGCATTCATGTACAGTCACATCACTCTTACACATTTTAGAAAACAAAGGACCTGAGGAAAGCAGATATTACTGCTTCATTTTGTTCAAATCTGTCTAATGCTAAATGAATTTGTATGAAAATCTCCTTGTGACTATAAGGTTTGCATGCTAACAACACACTTTATGCAGAGCTGTCTGAAAGTGAATCCATATGGAATCAACTAATGGATGCTTTTAATGTGAAATTATTTACATTACTCATTGATGATGGGAAACCAGATGCTAGTACCTGAGTTATTAATTAATAAGTGTAATGGTCTATTGGACATCTTTGTTACACAAACAGTAGGACTCAGGAAATGCAGACTATTATTGTGGAGGAGATAGTCAGTACCAGCATTGCAAGCCATTTAGACAAGAAACATGCTAGTGCAATTGGGCCAACACCACTGGCTGGCTCTATTCCCTAACATTTCGTAGGAAGCCACTGAGTTTGAAATGGGCACAAGAAAACAGGAAAGCCAGAGGGATATAGGAAAGACGTACTTTATATTAGGTGGCGCTTTGTCCAAAAGGGTAAGCAGAATGGGCTTTCAATTTATGTAAGGCTCTCCAAAACACATTGTAATGATCCTTGGGGTTGCCTAGCCCGCAGTGGTAGCACTGCTGCCTCATAGTTAGGAGACCCGGGTTCCCTTCCCAGGTCCTCCGTGCGTGGAGATTGCATGTTCTCCCCATGTCTGAGTGGGTTTCCTCCCACAGTCCAAAGACATGCAGGTTAGGTGCATTGGTGATCCTAAATTGTCCCTAGTGTGCTTGGTGTGTGGGTGGGTGTGTGCGCGCGCCCTGCGGTGGGCTTACGCCCTGCCCAGGGTTTGTTTCCTGCCTTGTGCCCTGTGTTGGCTGGGATTAGCTCTAGCAGAGCCCCGTGACCCTGTAGTATAGCGGGTTGGATAATGGATGGATGGTTGCCTAGCCCTTTAAATAAGAGAGAGTATTCAGGACTGCAGGAATCGCTATTCTTCTTGTATTTTACCTATTGAACGCAGAGGTTCCAAAACGTATTCCTAACCCCAGAGGTTAGTCTGAGGATGCTGAAGGTGTTTCCTGGCCAAGGCCTAGGGTTCAATGAGTGTGAAATTAGGAGTATAATTAGTTGCAAGCACCCAACTGGAAGAAGAAAAAGAGGTCAGAGGGAAGAACAGGAACATGAAAACAGGAGGAGACCATAGGAAAAAAACATTATTTGTATTACAGTAGTTCTATGCAAGTGTATCCGACCTGTCAAAAAGAGCACAGGGCTTATGTAAGAATGTTTTAAGTGATATTTTATTTTCTGTTAAATTTTGTATCTTGTGTCTCCAATACCCTGTACCCTATAACTACATTTTACTCTTGTATAATAAGCCTTTTTCCTCTTATACTTATTTTATCCAAGCACCCAACACTTATGAAATGTAACAGAACTCCATTAAACATATCTTTATTTCCTTCTCGCTTTATTTGGTATTTATGATTAAAATGATTAAAATGTCACGACCAATCCTTCTTGTGAATACTTTCTGCTGATGACATTATGTTGTATAGCACCAGAAAAGATGAAGTGCAGTGAAAGTTGGAGGAATGGAGAAGGGCTTTGGAAGATAGAAGATTGAAGATAAATAGGAAGAAGACAGAATATATAAGATTTAATGATGGTCATTACTAAGACATTAGCCTGAGGGGAGAGAATTTGAAAAGGGTGGATAAATTTAAATATCTAGGATCAGTGGCAGGGTTAACCCACAGAGTGCAGTGTGGATTGAACAACTGGAAGAAGGTGTTAGGATTATTGTGTGATCAAAGAATTAAGGTGAAGGTGATGCATGGAGCTGAGACCTGAGCAGTAAAGGGAGTACAGGAGAAAAAGTGAGAAAACGTTAGATGCAGCAGAAATGAGAATGTTGAGATAGATGTGTGAAGTTCCAAAAAAGGATGGAATAAGAAACAAGATAATCAGAGGTACAACAAAAGTGGGAATGATATTTTAAAAAGTATAAGAAAGTAGACTGAAGTGGTATGGGTATATAATGAGGAGAAACAAAGAATATTTTGGCAAAAGAGTGATGGGAATGGAAGTGTAGAGGAAGAGAGAATGAGGTAAGCCAAAGCAGAGGTGGATGGATAAAGTAAAAGAAGATCTGAAGCAAAAAGGTTTGACCCTGGAGGAGGTGCAGGATCAAGCTGTATGGAGAAGGTTGATCAAGCACATTGATCACACACAGAAATGAGAAAAGATACAGCGGAAGAAGAAGAAGTCTTATATTTAAAGAAACAATTTCTAAAACTCCCTCAGTTCAATAAGATACTGTACATTTGATGTCTTTTTGTTTTAGGAATCTTGAAAATATACACATTTATTCAAAAGTAAATTCAGTTATATTATCTATAGACCTGGTGACTTATTGTCTCAACTCTTTTATATCCTATTAAACATATGCAATGGTTCCTGCTTTGTGTTCAGTGCTTCTGGTCACCTGCTTGACTCTATAATTGGATTTAGTGGGATTGAAATGCTGAAATGGGAAGATAGTCCAAAAACAAACATCCATCAGAAATAACCAAACATAGACTGAATGAGTTTTTGAAAATTGCTACTCAATGGTGCAGTTAACACCTGTTAACAAGGTAGGTTACTGATCAACAGTGTTCACTTTTTTCTCTTCCATCCATCCATCCATTGCCCAACCCGCTGAATCCGAACACAGGGTCACGGGGGTCTGCTGGAGCCAATCCCAGCCAACACAGGGCACAAGGCAGAAACCAATCCTGGGCAGGGTGCCAACCCACCGCAGGACACCTTTTTACTCTTTGGTACAGAAAAATAAACTCTGATCAGATGACAAGATACTATGGAAGCATTGTTTGTACTGTGATATCTTCCCAAGCACATATTTATAATAAAGATTTTTTGTGATAACTGTGGCCCCTCTGCCACCATGGCTCTGACTTAAAACTGACCTATTTTCTCTTTTCACTTTTGATGTTGTTATAAGCATAAGAAGCTTTGTAAAGAGCCAGACAACTTTTGGCTTTCTTAATGGCCTGCTGACTGTACGGCAGAAATTAATCACCATAAAGATGAGCTGCTTTACAGCAAAACTTAAAGAAAATTGTCTACATTGTCATTAGTGTTTTACATTTTAGTATGTATAAATCTACAAGTGTGGCACAGATAGAAGTGCTGCTGCCTTATGGATTCAGTGTCCTTGCTTTTTATTTCACACCTGGCAGTCCGTGTGGAGTTTATGTGTCCTCGCTGGGTCTGTATGGATTTTCCTCTAGGTACTATTGTTTTCTTCCACATCCCTAAAGTCATGTATGTTAGGATAATTACCAATTCCAAAATGGAATCTGAATGAATACACATACTAGCGCCCTCTCCAAGACTGCTTTCTGACATGCACTTAGTGCTTTCTGTATAGGCACAGGCCTTCCAAGGCCCTGATCTGAATTAAGTATACTTGAGAATGTTATGTTATGTTTCAAAAATAATCTACTTCACCTTAAGTCCACCTATTCTGAAGTTTCCTGATGATAGGCCTTAAAGGTGTTACTAAAGTTGTGTCCAGAATAGGCTGGGTCTCTACTGCATTAGCAGTAATTACTATGCAACAGTCCCCATCCTGAGCTGGCTTGTAATTTTGTCTACTCTCCCTGTGATTTTGACCTTTGCTTTGTTCTTCTGGTTTATATGTAGACTGGGTGATTTCCCTGCTTTTGTCTTGGATTGTTGTTATTTTCTCTGGCTATTTTCAAATTTTGCCTTTGCATTTGGTCTTTTTAGATTTACCCTCATACTGTATCTATTACCTTTATGTGTATGTCTGCTTGCCTATGTCTCTGTTCTGTTTATAGATTAAAGGATTCATTTAAATAAATCTGTTTTATTTAATCAACATGTCCACTTCATTGATGCAATATAGTTTTGGTGCATGTGGTAAGCTACACTTTACAGTGTGGTACATTGCCTTCCTTCAACCAGATCTTGTCATCTGAAGAGTTTGTGATGGGTGACCACATTGCATATACTACTGTCTCTGTCAGTGCAGTGAGCCATTCCCATTTGACATGGAGCAATTGGCATAAACAATGTCAAAATATGTGAATAGCACTACACAGACCATAAGTTTCCACAGATGAAATTTCATAAAATGTGGATATATTCCTTAGATGAACAGAAACAAGTGAAAAAACACAGTGCAAATAATCATCAAAGCATTATTAAAATTATTCAACATAAATTGAAGTATGCTGTGTCAAAGACTTGAGTATGGTGAATGTGTTATTGGATCCAGTGTTAGAAGCGTTAGAAAGGTAAATTGCATTCTTTAACAGAAACTCCACTTTCCTTCCTAAAGTGAACAAGAAGGCATCAGAATAAATCCAGTGAGATCACTTACAGTATGTCCACCTCCAGTCCCTCCCCTACTGGTACAATAAGATAAAGGAGACTAGAAGTGGATCATCATTTGTTTTGACCACCTTGCCAGAGAAAGCAACTTAGATGGCTGCAGACTGCTAAATAATTACTGATCATTCCTATTTTTTTCCATTCCACCCATTGCCTTTGGCAATTAAACACTTTGATGTGTTTTTGTTCAATCTTTTTAAAGTCCATAATAACAGTAATCATTTGTACAATGTGTTTACACTGCACAAAAACAAGTTTGTACATACTAAATACTTTAGGTCCTAAGTACACCCAAATATGAAGCTCAGTACATACCAAACAGTCATAGCATTTAAACCACCTGCCTACTATCCACTTTATACCAGGAACACAACACACAAGACCTGCCATTTCGGAAATGCTCCAACCCAGTTGTCTAGCCATTACAATATAGCCCTTGCTAATGTCACTCAGATCCTGATGTTTGCCCATTTTTCCTTCTTCCAACACATCATCCTCAGGAGCTGACTGTTCACTTGCTGCCTAATATATCCCAACCCTTGACAGGTGCTACTGTAATGAGATAATCAATATTATTCACTTCATCTATCAGTGGTTTTAATGATGTGACTGATTGGTATAAAGTTCAGTGAGATACCAGAATATTTTTCATGTGATTGATTTTAACATCCATGGCTATACTGTATTAATTTTCTGATACTTCAGTTTTCAGTATAGGGTAAAGAAACCAGGCTTGAACCCAATTCCAGTCCACCTCAGGGCATACACATCTATACTGGGGAAATTTAAGAGTTACACACTGAGTATGAAACCAGAGACACCAAATGATTGCCATTTCTACATAGGGAAAAAATGAACTCCACAAAAAGGATCCTGCCTTAATTATAAAAATAAGTGGTTTTTAAATAAACTAGGAAATACCTGGACTTCCTGTCCTCAAAGAAAGGTGATTCATGAGCTTCTTTGTCTTCCTTACTATTAAAGAGTTCTTCAGAAAGGTTCCCTTTAAATTCATGCAATGCACTCTGTCCCATGGAGGCTAACCAGAAAGGTGATCGGCCATAGTGTTAGTGAGCTGTTTGATGATCCTATATTCAACTGAAGTCACAGATCTTGTTGTTTTAGTGGCATTACGGTATGTATGACTTGGTTTTGCAATCAGAGTATATGACTTATGGTTTCGATAACTTGTGCAGGCTGCTGTAAAGACCCAAGCAGACATCAATTTGTACAGGCAGCTGTCTGTGCTTGTTGTGCCTGCATTTTGTATCCTGCAGTTGACACATCTGATTGTCCTGAGAAATGAGCTTCACTCTCAGCAGATGTCGCTGCTGCTCTTTTCCTGCTGTCAGCCATAGTATGTTCCCGCATGGCTATTCTTCTTCTGTCAGCCACGGCACTTAACTGTGCTATCGTTTACAATGAGACGGAACCAAGGCCCAATTAGTTGCCTTTACCTCCAGTTTTTTGCTACACAAACATGCATCATGTCATAAGCTCTCAATTAAGACCAAAATCAAGGTTCAAGGTGCAGTTGTTTGCAAGTTTTTGTGTGACTAACATACAATCCTTAGCATTTTATGTATATAGATACACTATTCCAGAAAATCATTTTTAGTGACATTTTTAAGTGCAAGCACTAACAATCTATGACACATGCCTGCTTATGTGAAAACTGCATCAGAAAATGTTTTCAACACAACGATGAAAACAAAGCATCGGGACATTAAAGCACTCAAAATAGGAATCAAATGAAAGCCCAGCCACTGTAATCACTACTGAGGTCCTCTGCACCACTGAATCTAACAATGTATAATTGAAGCTTTGGAGCAAGCAGTTATGGATACAAATTTTAAATCTTCAGAAAAATATTTTAAAAACTGATTTCCTTGTCAACAAAGTATTAAACAACTGGACAGAAAGTAGCCTTTTTGCTCATTTTTGAGTACTCTGCAGTCTTTTGAACACTGTGACATCTGTGCTGATGACTGGTAGTGAGATACAAAAGCCATCTATTTAATATGCAGTGTAACACAATGCTATAGTCTGTTTCTGTGACACAAACACAAATTAAATCTTACATTTGCTTTCATAATATGGTCCACAGAAAGATAACATGGAAACATTTGTGACAGCCACACAGACATCATACCAATAATTTCCTTATGAATTACCAATGCTTGATAAGGCTTACCTGCTGTATATTTGCCCAAACAAACAATAAAAAGAAGTCTAAATTTCAACCACATTTACTGTACATGAGATTGTAAATAGTCACAAGTCTGGTTACACTCACAAGGTGCACGTAACTTCAAATGTTTAGGCTAATATAAACTTAAATCTATAGTAATGTTTTGTTTAAAAAACTGAATTTAAATGACTGTAAGTTTGGTACTAGGGTGGAGCAGTGGTTGGGGCTGCGCTCTCACAAATCCATCATTGCTGGTTTGAATCTCATGTTTGTTTGCTGCCTGTACCAAGTATGCATAATTTCCCAGTGTCTGTGTGTGGTTTTCCCCTAGTACTCCAGTTTCCTCCTACATCCCAAAGTTGTACCTGTAAATGTAACTGGAGACTTTAAGCTTTCTCTGTGTTCGTGTGGGTATGTATGAGAGTGGGCTCTGCAATCGCCTGGCATCCCATCCAGGTCTGCATTCCTGCTTTCCATGCAGTATGGCTTAGATAGAATTGGATTAAAGGGTTGTGGGTTTGTTATGACTGCGTTATCCTTCCTCTTGAAATGTGCTTATAAAACTCATGAAAAAAAAATCATTAAAATTTCCTCAAAATTCAGCTCTTACTGTAGGATTTTTATAGATACAACCAGATTACTTTGATTTATAGAACCTACAGGTAATTATTAGTAAACAACCAAATTTGCTCTTTTTTATTTTAATTAAGGAAAATATCTATGGTACACTAAACATTTGAAGGCTATAAAATAAACATGTAATCTAGGGATAACTTCAATGAAAGCTAAGCATGTTTTATCTCAGATAAATTGAAAAATGGTTCTAAATAGTAGTAAACTGTCAGCTGAAAGGTGAAATAATAATAATGTTATATTATAGGAAATGAAACACACACTTTACATCATATCCAAGATAGCTCTGGGAAGCCCAAATTGTTTCTTTGTAGAGATGCAAATTTATAAAAGCAGGTTCTTATTTGAACTCTATTATTACTCCAAATAACAGTTACATAAACTACCCACCAACAGATACAGAACAGCTCAAAAACAGCTTTTTTAGTAACGAAGATTCTTCATTGTGTAACACATAATGAAACTTTTGTTTAGAATTCTTTTCCTTCCAGTTCTTTTTATCAGCAAAAATCCAGAAGCTCTATGAAGAGTGGTATAAAACTAAATACATATTTTTTCTTGATAGCATGAAATAAATATATTTATTTTTTGTATTTCTGTATCTTAAAATGTACTAAACTTCTTATCAAACTGAAAGGATTCAACCTTTAATATAACTTTTAATAAAAAATGGAAACGCTTCCACTGAATTGATTTTATGTCTATCAGGCAGTTGTACTTAAGGAAGCTATACCTTTAATTAAAATAAACTTCAAGATTTTGGATAATTATGCTATTGGTTAATGAAGGGCCTAATGTGAAAAGAGTGCCAATACAGTTTAACAGACGACAATCTTGGCAGATAGGGATAGTTTGTGTGGTGAAGGCTGAAGCTATCAGGCAACATCATCATCATTTATACCCCAACCCACCAAAAGCCATATTCCGGAATCTGTGTCCAAAAAGAAAAGTACTTCAAGACACTGATTATACTAGATAGGAATGTAAAGGGGTTTGGTAGGCTGATTTATTGTGAACAGCCCTTGCTATTGGACATTAGTCATATAAGACCTCTTACTACCAAACAAGGGCTTAATCTCTTATAATCTGCATGTCTTCAACACTAATAACCTAGAAACAGTATTGCTGTTTCTAAGGAGAGAAAGAAAGGAAAACTATGGAAATATAAACAACAGGAAACATAATCTTTCATAAAGAACCCATTTTATAATTATAAATCGTAAATGTGTTCAATTTTGATAGACATTGGTAAGGCAACCTAACTGCACGCAATAGTTTGCTTATACTGTACTACATTCCCTAATCAGAAATAAAGTGGTATTTTTATATTCCTTAGTAACTGACATCAACATAGGTCCACATAAATAACCCAACATAACTTACATAGCAGGCGAATACATTTTTAGTTTATCAAGTCACTGCTTATGTGGGACAGGGGTTAGTCCTGCTGTCACACAGTTCCAGGGCTTTGAGTTCGAAACCTCGCTCAGTATTTGTCTGAGCAGTTTCACCACATTCTACTTTTGTCTTTGAGGTATTTCTTCTCCTCATGCAGCAGTTTCCTCCAAAAGATATGCAAATTAGAGTGATTAGCAACTTTAAATTGACCCAAAGTGAATGAATGTGGGTGGCCAACAGAGTGAAACTCTGGATGGGCTGGAGACTTGTCCAGGGTGTGCTTTTACCTAATACTACGTTTGTTGCTGGCAAAGACCACCTCCCCAGCTCCCAGAACTGCTATATTGAAACAAGCAGATTTGGAAAATGAATGAATGAGAATTTGTATTTGGACTGAACATTATTTGCATTTATTTAATTTTTCTATTAAATGTATATTTTCTGCATAAATAATCATGGTAGTTTTTTGTTTGCAGAACTTTGTGTCCTCATGGCTTTAAGAATGCAGTTTACACATTCAGGATTCTATTACAGTGCTTTGTATTTTCACTGTACACTTTTAGAGTGTTTATGCTTTATTTGCGCATTGCTATATATAATTTAAATATATAAAATTACATATAAATGTATTTTTTTTTAAATAAATGTTACACACTGTAAATTTATATCATATTACATTGTATTATATATTACAGTGTATTGATACAGAAAAGGAGATTCAATTGCACTATTCATTTCAGGACACTTCTAGCAATAGTTTAATTTTAGACACGGACAAATAAAGAAAGCATGATTGCCAAAGAGAGAAACTAATATGTGCTTAATGATCTATAGCAATGTAGTATCACGTTTGATTTTTCTCAACACCTGTGGCATATTATGCAGCCGCTGGCAACTGAAATTGGAACACAATTCCTGCTAGCTGCTATTGTACTTGAAATAGACAGATACTAATAACTTGATTAATATGTAATGGCATACATAGCAGTTGTATAATAGCATTTGTCTTAATTTAAAACTGCTATCTCCTTTCCTATTTTGCTTTTAGAAATTACTTAAATAGGGAAGAACAGTGGGCATGTCATCAAAAAGGTAGCTATACTGCTAGCTTATACTCAATTGCTATCTTCTTTAAGTAGATGGTTTTTACATGAGATCTGTAAAAGCAATCTAAGCACGCAAAATTGGCAGATATCACACTTAATAAAACCACATGCAATTGAGCTACTGCAGCACTGAGACCAAAAGCAAAGTTGCTGTGACCTGTACTTGAAAAACATAGAACAAAACCAGCAGAATGAAGACGTTAGGCCCTAATCACTTTGAAAGCTCTGTCCTTGGAGAGGTGATTCTTTAAAAGGCACAATGGAAAAAAAATCATAAAATGTGATACACAGCTGCAAGGGGGTCAGAGAAGTATGAATTCTCCACGACATGGCAACGAGAAAGCACTATTTGTAAATCCCAAAGTGATCAGTCCACAGAGTGATACAGAAAATTGGCTGCTGTGTTAGTGTACCTTGGGGCTACCTGTCTGCTTAACTATTTATTTATTGCAAATCATCTTGGGTAAATCTATTTCCTAAATAAAGAATCTTAAAACATAGCAGGCCTACTGGCTTTTTGTTTGATAAAGAAGGGTGGCATTTTAAATATGTCATATAAGTACTTGTTGCTTTGAACTCTGTTCCTTGTGAAGATGTGATCTACGAAAGGCACTGTATAAAATAAACCTATTTCTGTTTGTTTCATTTATTCACTCAAATCTAAGACATTTGCGTTTCTGTACCAACCCTAAAAAGTTCTGTTCAGATTTAATAAGATTTTGGAATAGATGCACTTTTAGCTTTTAGTGATAAATGGATGCATTACCGTAGGACTGGAAATACTGGACTGTCTCTTGAACTGGAAATACTTATAGCTGCCAGTCTTGACTGATTTCAGATTTAGACACACAACCATATAACTCTCTTGACCAGATACTGGTTTAGTCATGTTAATACAATGTATAATGTTTCACACGTAATGCTCACCCTGGGCAGGATTTAGGGATGAGGGACTGGAGAGGCTCAAGAATCTTTATTTTTCAAAGGTTTACAAAAATGAGATGACAAACGATACCACTCATTTATCATGTCTGTGTATTAAAACTAGGATGTTCAACATTGTGATAATTCAGCTTCAGTTCAGTTTATTTTTGTATACTGCTCTTCACTGCGTGCAGGCTCAGAGCATTGAACTGATAAGATAATAAGATAGCAAAGAACAGGCTTTATATACTGTAGGAGATAAAGACATACTAGGGAATGACATAAGGATTAACTGCTATGCTTTTTTTTTATTTTTGCTGCTTGTAGAAAAGGATGCATTTTCACAGATTAATGGTTTTCAAAATCTCCCATAAACTACTTATCATCACGGTATTAAATAAAGGAGCTACAAACATGGTTATGCTGATGTTACTAATCCACTGATTTGTATATCTTGTAATATGTTAAATAGAGCACCTTATAATGGCAGTGACTATGAAATGAGCTATAAAAATAAAGACTGACTAATTAATTTATTGACTTAATAAATGGGCTCTGCTTTAGTAGCAAGGTGTCTTTTATAATCACTGGCTGTACTTCTGAGCACGTTTTCAAAATCAGTTTGCAATTCCTTTAATCACAGCTAAAATATTCATCTATCTGTTTCAAGAACTCTCTTTAGCTGGAATGAGGTACAAGGTATGAAATGCTTGTTCATCTCTGTGGGCGCTCCCCTCACCCTGAACAATTCAGAGTCCACACTTTAGGTTGTGGTAGAAAAAAATGGATGAACTTACACACTAGACAATTCAACAGAATGCACAGACAGAAACTGAAAGAGCTAAGAACTGGACACTGGTCCCTGGAGTTGTGAGGATGGCCACAAGTAAAATAATGTAAAATTATTTAATATGAGTTTGCCCAATTTAAATTTTCTTTAGAGACATCAAATGCATTCAATAATAAAATCCACAGGAAGGAGACTGAATGAGGATTTGTCAAGTAGATAGTATAAAACACACATGGCGTTAGTGTCTGAGCTCTTACTTTCAGTAAGCTTTTTGTATGCACAGCCTGTGATGCCATGTCAAACCATGTTATTGTGTACACAGGTATGAGTTTGGATACCTGTTTGGGTCATTAGTCTCCATAAACCATCTTACATCTCTTCTAGATCTCATTTGTCAGCGAAAGGCATTCATGCACATCAGTCCGCATCAGAACCTTTGAATTACTCATCTACACAGCACTGGTCAGAAGCACATTTAATAGCAAAAATCTTTTGCAAGGACAGAAGCCTTAAACAGAGCTGTCATATGTGTATTTTTTTTTCCTCCCATAGTCATCTTTCATGCATGTAATCCTCTCTTATACTAACCTTTTCTCATGCAATATGCAATATGTTTTTATAGTCACTGAACCTTCCACTAAGTGGAGCTGAAATTTTAATTTTCCTCCCTAGTGAATCTATTCTTTATCTGAACTGAGGACTTTCTTCTCACATACGTATCTCTAATCTTTGTGTTAACGCATTTCACCATTACAGTGGGCAATATTATATACTGAATGAGTGAATTGTCAAGCAGAAGTTATTTACTTCTTTGGAACAACTTTGTGAAAGATGTAAATGTACAGTACTTTCATCTTTTGTCTCCACAACTACTTTTAGAATGGTTAACATTTTTTTGTCTTGTCACATTACCCAGATATTAAAATTAACAGTAGTAGCTCCATTGTTAAAATTGAGGGTTGTCCTGATCAAAAAGTGGAAACACTCCGCAAACTGTCTCAATAGTGCTACATTAGCAGCTTGGCACTCAACACCTCCAAAAGCTGATTATGAGGAACCTGCTCCTCTATACATCAGAGGAAACATAGTGGAGAGAGTGCCTAGCTTTAAATTCCTTCCCACTCACATCTCCCAGGAGCTCACATGGCCTGTTAACACAACTTCTATGGTGAAGAAGGCACAGATATGGCTCTACGTCTTAAGGATGCTGTGCAGGCACCTGTTGGTGCCCTTCTATTCCTGCTTTGTGGAAAGCATACTTAGCAGTGGCATCCTGGTATGTTATGCTGGCTGCTCCATGGCTGACAAGAAGGCTCTCCAGAGAGTCATCAAATCAGAACAAAAATTACCAGCACCCAGTTATCTGTATATCATCATATACAGAACTTGATGTTCACAAAGGCCGAAAAAAAAATCATTAGGGACCCATCTCACCCAGGCCATCACCTTTTTACTCTGCTGCCTTCTGTAAGGTGTTCTAGTTCTATTAAGATGTGCGCTTCCAGACTACTGAAAAGCTTCTACCCAAGCGCTATTAGAGAACTAAATTTTGTTAAATAATTGTTTACTGCATCTAAGTACTTTTGATCTTATATCTTTCACTGCCACCCATGGCATCAGTGGGATAAAAGTTCAACATTTCTGAGGCTCATTGCAGTCACTGTAAAATAAAATTATTCCACTATTTACTACTTATATTTCCCACCTTCAATGTTTTATTGGTTTATATTAATATATGTGTGTAACTTAAAATGCTGAACAAATGTTGAATCTGTTAAAGATTCCATTTTTATTATATTATAGGTACTATACAGGGGACACACTAAACTTCTGTTGTACATCTGTGCAATGATAAAAAAGGCATTCTATTCTATTCTACATGACAGTATTATGATGGGGGGGGGGGGGGCCTCCAAAGCATAAGGTGTGGCCTTTGGAGGTCTATGAGCAAAAGCAAATCTACAGCACATTTGTTATATAAACTCTTCTGTAAAGAAAAATGTGATAAGGCACTCTATGAAATAAAAGGAATTTATTGATCATCATGAACTAGAATAAACTTTGCGCAAAAACTGGTTTAAAACAATTAAGCAAAAAGCCAAAAGGGAAATTACCTCAACATATGGAATTATTTTGCAGGAAAGCTCCCCCAGAAGCCATTTTTTGGTAAGTTCGTGAAAAATGACAAGTGGCAAGCAAAAGAAAATGTTGGTGAAATCCCAAAAGGCCAGGTTGGCTAAAAGGGAATTAGAAATGCTCCGCATGTAGTAGTTGTGGCACACTATGCACATAATCGCGATGTTTCCTATGATGCCCACCACAAAGATAATCACGGAAAGACACATGATGGCATACGCGCCGTACGATTCATCGGTGAGCGGATAAAAGGGGTTCTTCAGATCACTTTTTCTTCCCTTTGGATCAAGGGGCAGCACGGGTGGGGTAACGTGTGCCAGCTCCTCGGTAAGCGTGTGAAGTCCGTAATTTCGAGTGTGCTCATTGGTCACCTCTAGGGATTGGTTAAGGGGTAAAGGTTTTGGTACAACTTCCCAAGAAGTAGGGGGCACCCCGATCGAGCCATTGAAATGCCCCATGATGGCGAGTGCACTGTTTGAAGGCTTTCTCGTCCTGGTTTTGTCCCTTTTAAAGTCGCTGCCGCGGTTGCCGGTGCCCCTCTTAAGTCTTTGGCTTTCCAGTCGCAATCTCCAAGAGAGCGCGTCGCCTCCTCGCGTTTCCATGGCAGCGGAGCCCCACTTGTCTGCCCCTCGATGCTGCGCCTTGTGGGGGCCGTGAGCCCCGCGCCCTGCTGCACCTCTCTGTAGGGCATCTCGAAGAAAAGCCGTTGCGTTTCCATATGTAGAACCACCTGTGGCGCGTCTACTATGCTTCTCCGCGTGTGCCGCGTGCCGCTTCGGCGAGCTCAGTAAATTCCAGCCGGTCACCACGACGTCCGCATCCAAGTCGCTCCGGGTGACACCCGTTCTCAGCTTGTCTGTTGCATCCAGGCTCAGAAGTGGCAAAAGTAACCCGAGAAACAGCGAGGGCAGCATGGTGAAAGCAACAGTTCCTTTAAAGTTGGACTGAAATCCGAGATTGCCCTCCCATAGAAAGCAGGCTAGTGTAGCGCCAAGTACTTAAGAGCATTAAGAGATTTTGTGCAGAAAATCCTGTTCCAAGCGCGCAAGGATGTGGTCCTGCTGTTTTGTACCTTCAGCCTGGCATTGCTGCACTCCGATCTTTGCAAAAGAAAATCAAGTGCACTAAACGGTGTAGTTAGCCGCTTCAGTGGTCAACCACGGATACAGCGCCCTAATTATACTCCCAATAACATTACAGACATCGTTTACAAGTAGTTCCTTTCGTTGTTGACATTTTTGTAGGTGTTTTCACGAACCTTTAAAACGCAGGTGAAGCACACTGGGTGGCCTGTCTTGAATTTTGTGCATTTTGAAGTAGCCTGGAATTTGCGATTGAAGTTCCACCGCGAGGGTGCGGCACGGCACGAAGCCAGTCTGCGAACTTGTTTATGATCATGTGCGCTTTAAGCGACAAAGTGGATCTCATAAATACAACAGAAGAGCTGCTCAGAATTGCTCCCCGATTCCGCTTCACTTGCCATCTCCTCGCGAATTTGAGCTTAAGCTTGCGTGTATGTGTGTTTGTCTGCGCGCGCCCATGACCGCGCGCGCGCGTGTTGTGTGTGTGTCTCACTGAGAGATACCGTGAAGAAAACTGTTCCCCTGGCGGCTAACCCGGATCTGTCACAGCAAATCCATCAGGATCAGTCTTTCGGACTCAAGCAGCAGCAGCCTCCTTCCTTTTCCTTATACGGGTACATTCCATCTGCACAACACATCCATCTTTGACAAATGTCACTGTTGGATGTTAACCTGTCTACAAGTGGGCATCGACAGTGACCATGAATAGGCATTTACTCTACACCCCCTTCCCAATAATATTTACTTTCTCTCTTTCTTTGGAATCAGGGCTTTTTGGATTCCATATTGTACTCCCTCAAATTAATAGGCTTTTATCACATGGAGTCGTGTAAGCAAAATGGGTGAGAAACTGAGCTTCACTTTCAGATATTGTGTCCGAATGGAAGTGTAAAAGTAAACCACGCCCTCATTTTAAGTCGCTTTGTACACTCTGCACTGCAGGCAAACAAACAACCAGGCAGACTTACGCGGAACTGCTTCAGGTTGTCTGTTTGGGGGGAATACAGTAGGAAAATAGTAAGGAATTACTAAAAAAAACACAGAAGACACAATCTAATGATTTCCAAAATTCGTTTTTGGTAAAGAAAACATATACAATAGTCCGCGCCTAAACCACAATTAGCATAAAGATACACCCACTAGAAAGTCGCGCCTTCTTGTAAGCACCGTAACCACGCCCATTTTGTCAAGCTCTGCGCTCGCTGGTGAGTCTGAATAGAGTAAAGAGGGCGGCTGCCGGGAATAACTTGGTCTTGTTACATTGATAGACGTTTAACACGCAATACCAGCCTATTGGAAAATGAACAATATTATTAATTAACATTATTAATTAACAATAATTATTGTTGTTGTTGTTTGTTTATCACAGCAATTTAACGTCGGCTGCTGCGGTGTCGGTGTCCCAACTACGGAACTAAGGTTTAACCCCGTACTTTATGAAGAATGTAAGCGGTTCCCATCAGTGCAGTTTTCTGTACTTCGTGGGCTGTATGCTGGCAGTTCCTTGAGATTTTCTACTTCTTCTTCTTATTATTATTATTAATAATAATAATAATAATAATAATAATAATAATAATAATAATAATATTTATTATTACCTAGTAGAATTTACAAAACAAAGAACGTAATTTGGAAGACCTCCGACATTTTAGATGTACAGTATAATCAAGATTTGTATTATGATGAGACGTCGTTAAAAAGAAAAATCTCAATGCAACAACTGAAAAAAATATGCATGCAGCAAATTGTTAAAAATAAAGCCACGACAGGCAAAACAGATTATTTTTACATCCGCATTTTTGCTAAAACAGAACGATAATGAGATTGGGGAAATAAGAATGATTTCAATGTTCAGTACTACTGCATTATATAGTAACAGCTGGGGAAATAACTCCCATGAATAAAATGCCTGTTGCTTATTTATACTGCGAGTAGTAAAAGGTGAATGATGAAATACTGTTTGAAGTTCTTGAAAGTTAGCATAACAGTTTGGTTTTAAAAGGTATTTTGACTTAACATAAAATAAAGATGCCCAAATGAGGTCTCATGGATACTGTTTTAGTATTTAAGATGTATTGTTTGGTACAAGCATTTGTGCTGGGCACCAAAAAGGGGAGGTATGATAAACAAGCTGGGGCGGCCTGGGATGAACATCAGAATTCTGCAAAGTGATTGCTAAGGGGTGGTTGGTCGCAAATGAAAGTTGAACAATATAAAAGTTATCAGTAGCTTCAAAGAGTAATTTTTGAGAATACATTACATTGGCAACAAGGATGATGACATACTGTATGGAAAAATCAGCATATTTAATTCAGATATACACATCAACCCAGTATGGACAATGTTTGGAGTTTTACTTTAAAACCAATGACAATGATTGGGATAAACAAAAGAGAGTGTTTTTTTTCTGTGTGTTCTGGGAATAAGTATATGCAGTCATGCAAGATTTATGCCAATTGAAAAGACTCTCAAGAATTTTCTCTGTCTGAATGATTACATAAATTAAATAATCACTATGCCCCTGGGTGACTTAGCTCCTTAACAGAGAGTTTATAATATTTTTAAAAATGCAGCATTTGGACACTGGGTCATTAAATGCAGTGTATTCTCATTCATGATTTCTGGATCTATAGTCAGTTTCCCCATTGGTCAACTTGATTTGCAGATACTCATTCTTTTCATCAAGCGAGTGGAGGTGGGTCCCTTTGATTGCTTTGGTTAGGTCATGGATATTGTATCACTTTGATTTAATTGATTGGGTGGGTTGGATTATTGGTATAAAGACCCCTTGCTGTCACAAGACACTGGGAATACACCTAGAATTCCCTGATAGTAGATCTGCCCCTGATACCCCAACATCAAACATCATAGTTCAGAGATACAAATTTCATTCAAAAGTGCGCAAACATGGCCAGACAATTCCAGCATTTGTAGCTGAGCTGTAGAGACTGACAGAATTTTACAATTTTCATGCAGTGCTGGATGAAATGATTGAAGACAGACTGACGTGTGGGATAAACAATAAGCGTATTCAAGGATGGTTATGGCAAACTCCGTAGGGGGCAATCTTCTACTGTGCAAATCTTCTACGGGAAATCAGCTCTTTGACTATGTGAAAACCCAAGTGGGGCAAGTTTTTCCATGTAACATAATTAATTGGATTATCGAATGGGGTCTAAGCCCCTAATAAGTGCTACATTCCTGGGCAAGATCTGAAGTTCCAGTATAAAAAATTCAAATATCTAAGGAGGGACACCAGACAAAGGAGGAAAGTTATTGATGTGGAGGAAATCATATTCCTGCAAAGTGCAGGTTTACTAATGCAGTACGTCATTCTTGACATAAGACTGGAAATTTGGTTAGAAGATGTTGCAGTGATTCATCAGGATACAGAGGGTAGCAACAATTCAGAGGCAAAAGTGTGTCTGGAGCCCATTCTTTAGAGGAAGAGGAAGGAGAGGTAGAATATACCTAGTCCCTTTTTGAAGTTCATGCAGATAAATTGAGACCTTACAAAGTGAAGCTAAACATTTTTGGGCAGACAGTGCAGATGAAAGTGGATACAGGAGTGTGTGCAACATTAGTGAATTAATAAAATTATAGAAACATTAAGGGATCAAAACTCCACAGCAGCAAGATTAGTCTGGAAGCATATATAGGTGAACAAGGATAAACTAATAGGGGAACTCAGAACTCAAAGTATGGATCAGTTACAAAACTCATGAGAAACAGCTGCCTTTGTTGTGGTACAGGGGAGAAGCATTCAGTGGTGAAGTAGGCACACAACTGGGAGCAATGGCAAAATTTCATGTTCAAATGCCAGGTCCATCCCATATACTTTGAAGGATAAAGTTGAAATATAATTGAAATGATTATAGATGGAAGGCATTATTGAGCCAATAAAATTCTTAGAATGGTCTGCTGCAATTGTCCTCTTGATAAAATGGGACTAGTAAATAAGGGTATGTGGGGTCTACAAGGTCATGATAAATCAAATTGATGACTATTGTATTCCAAAAACTGAGGATCTATAGTCAGTGATAGGTGGTGGGGAAAGGTTCTCAAAATTAGATATACATATCTCTAGCCTATGAGCAACTAAAGTTACACAAGAACTCCAAGAAGTACAATGCAATAAACACTCTTAGAGATTTGTGTCAATATAATAGGCTGTCTTATGGAGTTTTGTCAGCCCCATATATATTTCATAGTGTAATGGACACTTTATTACAAGGCGTCACATAATTGGTTGTTAGAATGGATACCTTGTTGGTCACAGGAAATGATCAACCGACTCCAAAGGTTCACCCCCTAATGGAATAGAAGGGTTCAACATTGTTGTTATTCACAAAACTTTGAGAAAAATGGAAGCAGTAATACAGGCACAAGGAGTGTAATTTTATGCTGTTTTTAAGTTGCTGATCACTAATATGATTTTTTAATATATTTGATTCATTACCAGTTGTCCTAGTCCTACTCCCACAAGGTTATAAATGTTAAATTTCAAATATACAGTAAGTTATGTGGGTATCGTACTATTTAAAGGTCAGTGATTATGAATATGATGTTATTTATGATTTTTGATCCTTTACTAGGAATCAAAGCCTCGATGGACCTCTATCAGAGGGTGTAAAATTATGAATTTATATTACAATTAAGAATATTTAGACTTTAAACATTTAGATCGAAGCACATTTTTATATTTCAAACATTTGACATTCTTGTTTATTATGTACTTCTACCTCATGAAGCAAATCTTTACATTTCTTATGAACACCCTGAATTAGGATGGTTTACTCTAATTCTGACTTTTTATTTGTTACAATTTTTCAAAATATCAATGACTATATAAAAAAATGAAAGGTGCTGTGTAAAAATTACATGGGACTGAAATACTGAATTTTTAATATTATTATTTTTTTTTAACAATGATAAAGATGATGACTTCCCAAAGTATAAAAATACTAAGGTGCTCTGCCCATGCTCACTTTGCTCGCCAACCCTGGGTGGGAACTACACACTAGCCACTTCATGGATCTGCTGCTCGCGTATGGGTAAGCAGATGTACAATTTTAACAGATTGTTATTTTCATGGGAATTGTTACATATGCATAATAGAACTAACTATTTTACATTACAGTGAGTAATTAACCATAGTAAAAAATAGTAAAACGTAATAAATTGAAAGAAAATTGTGTGTCATGTTGCGTTAGAGGTATTCATTGCGTTATACGTTTTTCATCCTGTTTGGCTTTGAAATTAACACACAAATACTTTTTAAACGTACACTTTTACTGTAAAACTTCAGTAAAAACAATTTTTTGAATTAACTTTTTATGAATATCGCATTGAATTTTGATTCCATGTTTGGACTTACATCATGACAACGCAACGTATAACTGCCCGTGAGTGAATATCGTTTCTTTCTCTCTAATGAATAAAATGACTTTTTCAAATGTTTGTCCCTGTAATTTGTTAATTGTCATAGAAAAAGCTATTGTAACGAGAAACTGTAAATGTTTTAATACGAATGGCATATCAAGATCTCCTTTGGTGTCTAAGGTTATCCGCGGAAGATGTACTACATTACCTTTCTTGTCGCCTGTTAAAAATTTACATGTCATTGCCCTTAATCGATCGACAGTTTTCTTGTTAATTTGTTTGAATTCATCGTTTCTCGGTGCTAGGATTGCCCATGTACTCATTTCTTCTGTTGATAACTCTTGAAAATTCTTCAATAAGATTTGGACATAATAAGTCTCCTTTTATTGGGAACTTAAAGTGAGGAAAACGTAAAAATTTATAAGAACTGAGAGCGCAGGAACTGTGTCTGGCAAAAGCATTCACATGAATGAGAGATGAAAGGATCGTGGGCATGGTTGAAAATGGTTGAGAGGAGGGTGGGACTTGAAAAAATCTCTTGGCAATAGTCTCGTCTCAACATTGTCTTTTACAATTGAGAGATAATTTTATTATAAACTGAGCCTTTTATGAAAAACAATATCACAAGGTACTTTAGAAAGAAAACTAAAAGAAAATCCAAAGCACCAAGATAACAAAGTACATGTCAGAGTCATGTAAATAACCTACATAATCAAGCAGTGAGAGATGACCAAATACAAAGTAAAAAATGTGATAGAATGAGAGTAAGACTTGGTAAACAACATTGAAGAGGCAGCATCAAAGCAGTACACAGGGCTAGCCGACTTTTAATTCAGGAGAGGAGTGCTCAAGCTTGGAGAATTTCATTCTGAATGTGTACACTAATGGAGCTTTTCAAAAACACACTAAGTAGAAACCATAAATCTAAATGAACGTTGCCCGAGATGTGTATGTTAACCATACAGCACCAGAAGATAATAGATGGCTGAAATGTTGATATAAGGTAAGCAAAAGTCACAGGTAATTAAAAGCTTTGTCAGTTGATGACTTTGGATGATAGTACAATATCACACACTATGGCAGTGCAGAAGGACCAACTGAGGAATGGTGTGTCCATTATGTCTAATTTGAGTCATGACTCAAGAAGCACTATGTTGAATTTGCTCCTTTGAAGAGTAGAAACAACATATGTGTATAGTAAATATTCTGTGCAGGAATACAGTTGAAAATATATTTGCATTAATATAAATACTTAATCCTTAAAGATATGACATGGTAGAGAGAGTGGGGGCAGACTTCAACAGGCAATGCTTCAAGTAAATTAGAATAATCAGCACATTACCTTTCTTCAACAATGGGCACAGAAGCAGGTCAGAGGAGGTGCAAGGAGATACAGAGTGAGTCACAATTTAAACTCATGGTTTCCAGGACAGTTCCATAATCACCAGATTAAAAATTTTACATAGCTATTGTGTCTCTGAGCAGTGATGATGCGCCACCCTCTCCATTAAAACCTGAAGGCATAAACTGATATAGCAGTGGAAGAAGATTGTTGCTTAAAAATGTAATGAGACACAACACTAGCAACCAAATGTGAATAATCAGATATTAGTGGGAAGAATATTGTATCAAGAGCAAGTCCAAGAAATTATTACATACTGTAAATTGCTTGCAGCTTACTATACGTACATGGAAACAAATAATAATGTTTAGCACTGGAAAACTCATCAACCATAATATCAGCTTTCAAGGACATTTCAGGATTTCATTGTATAACTATTATCTCAAGATTGTTTAATTTTCAAGAAATGTGGCACAGCATTACATAGTATGTTAATTAAAAATTCCTTAGAAATGTGTAGGGTAGTGGCAGATTTATTGCTTCACATCACTTGGACCCTGCTTATGTTCCCAGCTAGTTTATCTTTAGATACCTGTTTCAATGTTCTGTGTTATTGCTTTGGGGGACTCCATTTTGTGGATTAATTGGTGTCTCTGAACTGGCCTTGTGCAGATGTTTAAATATATATCTTCTCCAGTGGACTCAGATCTTACTCAAGTTTAGTTCCTGCCATGTGCCCATTGGATTCTGCTGTTTTCTCAAAGATTCAGTGTCCTGTATTTAAATTCATCTCCTGGTCATTGTCTGTATGGATTCGGCATGTTCTCCTTGTGAGTTTTCCTCTCACATCCACAACGACATGACAGGTTAATTAGAGGCCTCAAATTGTGTGTGTGTGTGCCTGCCATACATTGGACTGGTTCCCTTTATGGGACTATTTCCTGCCTTTTGCCCAGTGCTCCAACGATAGGCTGTGAGCCCCCATGACCCAAAACTGGATTAACTGGGGTTGAGACTGTTATGTTTGTTTAAATCTGGATATTTTTATGTTCCTATTTGGAAGATGCAAGTAAGTTATATCAAGTCTGGGAGAGCTTATGATGTGCAAATAGACATCTGCTTCTTTGTTATGTAAATCTAAGTTAGGATATTTAACTCTGAATGTTCTTTATATTACATTCAAAATAATTTGGAGGAGCACCAATGTGGATTCTGTGTGTTCATCCTGTGGTCCTGTGGGTTTCCTGAAGAGAAGCTGCAAAGACTAAACAGCCAGTTATTTAACCATCATGAAGAAGCCAGAAGCAAAGACCACTGTGATATTTGTAACAGTAAAATAAATGCAGTAAACAATTAAATTCTACCATCATTTATATTAGATAGAACTATTTGACTCTGTAAATAAAATGCATTTTACAATTATTCAAGAACAAGGAACCTCTAAATAATTGTCTGTGTAATGTAGTTTTGTAAGTATTATTTGCTTACATTTTAACATTAATGATAAAATCATTATATATATAATATTAAAAATATGTTTTTAGTGTTTTACAGCTGTAAACTATAAACATTAGTACAATGAAAATAATGTAATGGTCAAATTTCTTTACCCATGTTGTCTCCAGGAGTAAGAGGAGTTTCTCTTGGGATTTAGGGTGTGCAACAGGTTTACCAGTTTAACAAAAGAAGGTGCAATAGATTGGCTTCTACAATAACAAAACTTGCAGCACTTGGAGAAAAAAACAAGTTTAATAATCGTCTTTATCTTTCTTTCTAGCTGTGTAAAGGTGTGAGGATCCTTAGGGACCCTTTGCATAATCTTACCCACAAAAGAGGAGTTCCTATATGCAAATCACTTTAGGTAAATATGTAATTCTCTGCCAAGAAAAATACTCCAGAAAATATAGAAACAGTTCTGAACAAAAATGACAAATCACTCAAATGTATTTGTCTCCAGTGGACAATACTCAAAAATAATCAGTTTGGGGCAAAGACCTGTTCATTTAACGTTAAAGGAACTTAATGTAACTGTATTAGTAAAACAGCCATAGCATTTTCTGACTGTAAAATAGTGAGGTGGAGTAAAATTAACTTAAGGGTAGGTGAATGAAGGCAACAGACCCCAAAGACTAATATTACCCCTATTTAAAAGAATACAATCTTCTGTTTTAACATTGCTAAATGTGACATCCAAGAGATTTATGTCAATATTGTTAGGAGCTGCTACAGAAGATCAGCAAAAATGATAATTTGACTTAAATTAATTTAAGAGAGACTGCAGTGTAGAAAAACTACTTTCTTCAGTATGTCAATCATTGTGTTGTAATGCAGTGTCATCGTGAGCCTATGTCGACATAAAATATTCTTGCACATTTAAACAATATTGGAAGCTAAAATACTGATTAAATTGAAATGCATATGCATTTATCTGTTTGAAAACTTTTTAACAATACATTGTATTACATTTTGCTCATTGTGTAAATATCTTTTTACGTATATATATATATATATATATATATATATATATATATATATATATATATATATATATATATATATATTGTGGAGGATTGCCGGCTTTCCAGTCCGGCCCTCACCCCCAGGCCGCTAGGAGGAGCCCTCCGGACAGCATATTGGTGCCCCGAGTTCCAGCAGGGCCTCATGGACTCTGTAGTTTTTATACACAGCCCTGCTGGATACCTTGGGGGCCGCCAGGAGTCGCTGCGAAGGGCCTCATGGACTCTTTTCTGCCCTATAACCCGGGAGTGCATCCCAGTCACGTGACTGGAAGAAGCGATGTGCTCCCGGGATGAAGAAAAGGACTTTGCCCTGACCCGGAAGGAAAACAGACTTGTGGGTTTGGCTTGGGGCCACTTCCGGGTCAGGAGCTATAAAAGGACTCTGGGTGAGCCCAGACATTTGAGCTGAGCTGGGAGGTAGGGTGGCAAAGTGTCTGGGCGAGGAGGATTGGTTTGTTTAGAGAGAGAGAAGTATTGTTATATGAGTGTGGAGTGGAGGGTGCTTGGTGCACTGTGTGACAACAAAATAAAAGGTTGTTATACTTTTACCTGGTGTCTAGAGTGGTACCTGAGGGTTCGAGAGGTGGACTACACTCATAACTGCTACACTGGCGTAGTCGGCAGGAGTCTCTGGCCGTCTGTTGGCAGAGGATCTGCTTTAATAATTCAAATTGTTGTGGCAGAGAACCCTAAGAAGGTCCCTCTAGTATCCGCGGAGGTGCAACAAACCCCCACTATAGAGAACGCTGCAACTGCAAGCCATCGGACCGTGATGGGCAAAAAATCCAAAAGAAAGAATGGGCGAGCCCAGAACATACAGACCCTCGCAGAAATGTGGCCACCGGAGGACGTCGAGACGCTGTGGTCTTACCTGACGGGTCCTACGGAAGCCAGGGAAGAAATCGGCGCTGTGAGAGAGCACCAGCTAAGGCAACAGCAAAGCAGTGAAGAAAGGACTGTGCTGGAGCCTGAAGCAATCCCTCATAAGTCAGAGGTATGTGTTGCGATAAAGCCCGAAGCGCAAGGGACTGTGTTATCTTGTTTTGCAGAAACCGAGCGGTTCGGGACGTCGTATAAGGAAGATGCATGCCTCATACCTTGGCAAGATGGCCGCGAGGGCGAGGAGTCTGTGGATGTACACCTGGGGAGCCTATTCGCAGAGAACGATCACGTGGGCCGTCCTGGTGCAGGCTGGGACCAACGTAAGGAAATTATGAAGTCACCTGACCAGGAAGGGACCTGCCTATTCGCCGCCCCACGTCGCGTGATCGCGTGCAATGGACGCCAGGAAGGTGACGGTCAGTTTGGGTCCCTAGGCGAGATCATTCGTTCCCTGACGGATCCGAACTTCCTGAAAGGGAAGGGGACGGCGAGCGAAGCAGCGCCACAATTATATAAAGGCAAAGAGGGGCGGGATGTGACTGAAGGATCTGCCGTTAAAGAAAATAAGGCAGACCTCAGTCGGCTTGTTGCAGCCACCCGTCCCTCAGAAGACTCCAAGTCCCAGAAGCCTTCGCGAAGCCCAGCAGAGCACGTGCCAGGAGTGGACGTGCTCATTGGTTCCCGGTCGGCAGGTGACCTAAATAAGGAAGTAGCCTTACTGCCGACCGAAACAAAAAACTTTATAAACTTACAGGAGCTCGAGAAATGTCTCGCGCCCCTTTACGCTTTCTTCCAGGGACTACAGGAGGTGAAGGAGCGTGTCGAAGAGCTGGGAGCTGCAGCCGAAGCGCCGTTGAAGGGACTGATGGAATACCTTCGGCGGTTAGGCCGTGAAGCCCCGGCCTCGATTGATTCGGCGGTGCAGGTGAGTGAACTCTGCGCCGTATATGATAAGGGGACGCAGTGTGAATCGGCACCGCGTTTAATAAGTTGCGGTTGCCAAAGCGCTGTGTCTCCGACAATAGAATGTGGTACCATGACGGAGTGGTTGGGCAGCGATCCGATAGAACCGGGGCGGCGATATCAGACGCCGCTCCGGGATAACGCGGACCGTAAAAGCTCGACCCGCGTGGAAAAGGGGTTGCCGTTGGTTACCGGTGAGGCGGGGGAAGCACCGATCGTCCCGGGACAGCTGAATAGTGCCGTTACCCGGAGCGATACGGTACTAATGACGCCGCCTCCGAGTTTACACAGGACAACGGGCGTGCAAACAGCAAAGAGGCTCTCTCTCTTCCATAGAGAGCCTCACGTTGTGCACAAGCCCCAGAGAAAGCAGGAGATCCCCACACAGAGATGCGGGTCTCCTAACAATATAAAGAAAAGGGCAGAGAGCAGCAAAGCGGCCATAATTCCCTCCTTGGCGGAGGACAGGGCGGAGCTAACCCTGACGGAGTTTCCAAGGTGTTTTAGGTCCCAAGAGGAGAGGCGACCAGGAGGACGGCGGCGGTGTTACAACTGCCGTCAACCGGGCCATCTATGGCGAAGTTGTCCCCGGAGGACAGGGGAGCGGTGGGTTAACTGGTACACTGTTCCCCCAAGGTTCGCTGGGGGGTCTCGACATCGTCGCCAGGGTCCGGACGACGCGTCCTTTTGGAGGAGAACGTCCCTCGCGGGGACCAACGCTCCGCCCCAGTTGGCTTCGCTGAGAGGGGGGAACTGTGGAGGATTGCCGGCTTTCCAGTCCGGCCCTCACCCCCAGGCCGCTAGGAGGAGCCCTCCGGACAGCATATTGGTGCCCCGAGTTCCAGCAGGGCCTCATGGACTCTGTAGTTTTTATACACAGCCCTGCTGGATACCTTGGGGGCCGCCAGGAGTCGCTGCGAAGGGCCTCATGGACTCTTTTCTGCCCTATAACCCGGGAGTGCATCCCAGTCACGTGACTGGAAGAAGCTATGTGCTCCCGGGATGAAGAAAAGGACTTTGCCCTGACCCGGAAGGAAAACAGACTTGTGGGTTTGGCTTGGGGCCACTTCCGGGTCAGGAGCTATAAAAGGACTCTGGGTGAGCCCAGACATTTGAGCTGAGCTGGGAGGTAGGGTGGCAAAGTGTCTGGGCGAGGAGGATTGGTTTGTTTAGAGAGAGAGAAGTATTGTTATATGAGTGTGGAGTGGAGGGTGCTTGGTGCACTGTGTGACAACAAAATAAAAGGTTGTTATACTTTTACCTGGTGTCTAGAGTGGTACCTGAGGGTTCGAGAGGTGGACTACACTCATAACTGCTACAATATATATATATATGCCACTAGCCATGGTATCTGTCAAACACAGGTAACAGATTAATTAAAAAAATATTTGCTATCTCTAGCCTTACGTTTACTTTCTGCACCTTTCCTCTGTGTTCACATATGTCTGATGCGCTCATCACCTGTGCTCCCTCTTCCCGTAAAGCCTGCTTCTCAGACTTTCGCATTATTTTTGAGGCACATTCTTCCCTCCTGTCCAGTTTTATACTTTCTGTCTTTGAAGGCAACCCGAAGTGTGATCAGCGCGTCTATGGAAGACAGCTTCTCCATTGCCGGGGAAACCGCAGGACTGGAAAGCAAATCTGACCCGACTGTGGTCACGCTATAAGTGCCCATTGTCGATGGGTGATGTAAGGAACATTATAAATGCAGGGAATAGTATTACTTGGCCACGACCCTAGCTGATTGCTGTGATGGTGTACAGGAGAGTGGCAGATCCCACTACAATATATAACTGTGGTGTTCCTGATTCAAGCAGAATAAAGCTGGTTTTGCTAAAGTACTGAGACTCAGCCTTGTGTTTTGGGGTGCAAGACAGGGACTCAGACATTGCAACATATTTATACTAATACAAAATCTGTGCTTTATTGATCTATACTAAATCTGTGTTTGTGTACTGTATAGTAGATATACACAATTGTATTATTTATATCAGTGGTTCCCAAACTCGGTCCTGGGGACCCCCTGAGGCAGCAGGTTTTTGTTCCAACCAACCACTGTTTTTCAATGGACTCCTAGCCTAATTAAATGAGTCATTATTTCCCTGTTTATGTGTTTTGGGGTCAGTGTAGAAGTTACAAAACTAAGTTTGGTAATTTTTTATAAAAATGTACTAAGCAGTTATATGGGAAATACGTAGTTATTTTTTTTAACTTGTTAACAGTATTTTCATCCAGATTTTCATTCTGTTTTTCCAGGTGTCCTGGGGCCTCATGCATAACGCCGTGTGTAGAATTCACATTAAAACATGGCATAAGGGCAAAAACAGAAATGTGCATACGCACAAAAAAATCAAGATGCATAAATCTGTGCGTTCGCCAACTTCCACGTTCTTCTGCTCCATAAATCCCAGTCAGCTTGAAAAGTAACGCACGTGCACGCACCTGCTGCCACTCCCCAAACTCCTCCCAGAATTATGCCTCTTTGAATATGCAAATCAATATAAATAGCCCTTAAGCTCAGTGTTCTGTGAAAAGGCAATGGCAAAAGCATGGAGGAAAATAGAAGAATTTCAGCAAATACCAAGTGGAGGCAAGGAAAAACGAACTATTTGTTGGTTTAAACAGTGGTGTAAACAACAGAAGGAAGTTGATCGAGTGACATAGAGTGTTGGAGGAACTCGAAAGCTCAAGTTCACAAAGTCGCATAGTGCCCGAAATAAAAAAGAAGTTGTCAGATATCAAAGTTGCTATGAAAAGGCGAGTCGTAGCCCACTGTCTGTCTGTCTTATTAGGGTGCAGAGAAAAGAAAAAAAAAATAGGGACACAGTGGGAAAAAAGCTCGAAATGTCAACTTTAATCTCGAAATTTCCACTTTAATCACATTGTTTATTTTGTCATTAAAGTAGAACATCATAAACTTCATCTTAAAATCGCTTAATTTACTAGTTTCTCAAATCCCATCGTAACTAAAGTAGCACGTTAAATGCTTTGTTTTTTATTTGATATTCTATGTGCTCTATTTGTGTAAATCACTACGTGCTTCTTAAATGGGCTTTCTCTTCCTCTGACAGGACACAGAATCCATTACATTTGTGATATTACAGCTCTCTGAATAATTAAAATACTGAGATGTATACTTGATATAATTTTCATGATGGTAGGAGTTAAAGCATGTTATTAAACATCTGAACATGGTGGCACAGTGATTGTTCATGCCTCACGCAAGATGTTTGCTGCGCCGTGTGCGACCTTCGATGAAATAATTTATTGCAGCAGTACTGTCTTTTTCAAATGGACTAACCCCCAATTCCTGTCCTTACTTTTCTTTCTCCAAATACCCAATCGCCACACAATCAGCTCTGTAATAGACGTTAAGCCATCTGTAAGCTTAGAATGCAGATTCTTCAAAACTTTTAAGGAACTTTGAAATATCTTTGTAGTACATGTTTAATTACTCTATCCATCTATCCTTCCAGTGTCACACCAGCCCCAGTAAGAATACAGCGTGAGGCAGGAACAATCCGTGAACGGAGCCCCAGCTCCTCACTAGCACTGCGGCACCATTTCCTCACATGTTTAATTATTAACAATATAGATTATTTAAATGAAGTTAAAGTTTTATCTGTATAATATAATAAACATATTTTGCTGCATTTCATCTTATAAATGATATCATCATCATATGTAAATACGTGCTTTATAAAGTGGCTCAGGTTGTGCAATATTATAACTGTATCGCAAGTTTACAGTGAGGTACAGTAATCCCTCCTCCATCGCGGGGGTTGCGTTCCGGAGCCACCCGCGAAATAAGAAAATCCACGAAGTAGAAACCATATGTTTATATGGTTATTTTTATATTGTCATGCTTGGGTCACAGATTTGCGCAGAAACACAGGAGGTTGTAGAGAGACAGGAACGTTATTCAAACACTGCAAACAAACATTTGTCTCTTTTTCAAAAGTTTAAACTGTGCTCCATGACAAGACAGAGATGACAGTTCCGTCTCACAATTAAAATAATGCAAACATATTTTCCTCTTCAAAGGAGTGCGCGTCAGGAGCAGAGTCTGTCAGAAAGACAGAGGAAAGCAAACAAATCAATAGGGCTGTTTGCTTTTAAGTATGCGAAGCACCGCGGCACAAAGCTGTTGAAGGCGGCAGCTCACACCCCCTCCGTCAGGAGCAGGGAGAGGGAGAGAGAGACAGAGTTTGTTTTTCAATCAAAAATCAATACGTGCCCTTCGAGCTTTTAAGTATGCGAAGCACCGTGCAGCATGTCGTTTCAGGAAGCAGCTACACAAAAGATAGCAACGTGAAGATAATCTTTCAGCATTTTTAGACGAGCGTCCTTATCGTCTAGGTGTGCGAACAGCCCCCCTGCTCAATCCCCCTACGTCAGGATCAGAGAAAGTCAGCGCAAGAGAGACATAAAAGTAAGCCGGGTAGCTTCTCAGCCATCTGCCAATAGCGTCCCTTGTATGAAATGAACTGGGCAAACCAACTGAGGAAGCATGTACCAGAAATTAAAAGACCCATTGTCCGCAGAAATCCGTGAACCAGCAAAAAATCTGCGATATATATTTAAATATGCTTACATATAAAATCCGCGATGGAGTGAAGCCGCGAAAGGCGAAGCACGATATAGCGAGGGATTACTGTAATTGTACTTTTAAGTACAAACAGTTCTACAAGGAGCACTTGATGGACTGATTGAGTGTGTTTATAATTCTTGGGATGAAACTGTTTCTGAACTGTGAGGTCCGTACAGGAAAGGCTCTGAAGCGTTTGCCGTATGAGAGCAGTTCAATAGACAGCATGGCTGAGGCAGCGTGTGCTTGATGCTGTATACTGATAATTCTCTTTCCAATCAGCTGCTGTAGAGCTGTGATTCCCCACTCAGATACAGTGATATAAATACTCCGAGTGGTGCAGTGAGAGTAATATGGAAAAAGATGATCTGCTGTGGCAAGCCCTAACGGGAGCAGCTGAAAGAAGAAGAAGAAGGTGCAGTGAGAGTAACAACACTAAAGCAGCTATTTTATTTAGAATAGTTTGACCATTCTGTGGACCATTATATTGGTACAGGTTAATTACAATCAGATGCATTAAACTAATAAACAATATGCAGTTAATTTCAGTGTATTTATAAAGCCACATCAAAGATGTGGACCTAAAAAGAAAGGGAAACCACACTGGAACATTAGCACTGCTTTGATGCTGGGTGCCGCCAGTTTGCAAAACCGAGCGGAGAACTTGCGTACGCCAAGCATTTAGCTACCGTGAGAATTTGCATGGCTTTACACCAAGTTTAGGTTTTATACATCGTGATTTGAGTGTGGAAATGGGCTTATGCAACATTTTTGTGCGTACACACCGTTTATACACGAGGCCCCAGTTGTCTGCTCTGCTGGTTGTTAATTGTCATAGATAGAGTCAAATGAAGGGAGGAAACTACACCAAAAAAGGGGAAAATAGCAGGAAAACAACAAAAGAGAGTTAAGCATTAAAAGCTTTAGAATAAATATAAATATTTTTAAATGTCTTATAAATGTAAAAACCATACTGCTGTGCTTTTCTGAATGCAGAATCCATGAAGAGAAAAAAGACCAGCTAATTAAATTAGATCAGTTGTTATCAATTATTATCTCTGATTGCGAATCTGGTTGGAACAAAAACTTGCGGCCACAGGGGGTCCCCAGGACTGAATTTGGGAACCACTGCTTTATATGAAAGCCCAGTCCTGGTGGGCTACAAGGACTGCATGTTTTGATTTCAACACAAGTTCTTAATGAGAAACCAATTACTGCCTTCGTTCTCATTAACTCACTTGTTAAGATTCCCACCCCTTCATTGCTTCTTTTAGTCTTAAAATGCGGCATTTATTAACCAGTGGTCAATTAACAATTTGGGAAGGAATGGAAGAGGAAAAAAGTGAAGGGCTGAGAATTATGAAACTGCTCTATGGGCACTACTTGGATAATATCCTGGGAAAAATAATCTATAATATAAGTTTGACCTGATGAGACATTATGAAGGACATATAATTAAATTACAAGCCCTGTTATCAGCAAGGATTGCCTTCTGCTTAAAAAACTGGGTTGTCAAAAAACCATGTAGCTGCTGTGGATGTCAAGGTCTAAACTTGAGGACTCCTTATGTACAGTTTAATGGATAATAATCAACAAGCTACTGAGGAGGAAATGTTCAATTAGTAACCTGCATTCTACATTTCTTATTTTTACAATGTGTGTGATACGTGTCTGTAAATTTGTATGTAATTTGAGACATGCTGTCACAGATGTTTCTCCATTTAAATTATAACATTATGCTTTGTGTTTATGTTGACCTACTTTTGTCTTAATATATTTGTAATTATTGTAGAACACAGTGCATAAGTGGAAGGGCACTTAAAAACAAAAAAATGCTTTAAAAAAAAAACTCAATTTAAATGGTTCTAAATATTAACTATAATGGATCAGTACCCCCCATCAGTCAAATGTTGACCATATCCAGCACGGAGCTCTTATTAACCCTACTGTTGTAACAAAGCCCTTCTGCACTGTCACTTTCTCAGAATTGTGCCATAATTCTCTCACTTTAATCTCTTTTTATGTTGATTTAATAAATCAAAACTGAATGCTTTCTGTACAGGATGTACTCACATTGAAATATGTATTTTATGAAATATTTAAATTTTGAATATTAAAAAAACTAACTAGAATAAAATAACGGTTTTGTTGAACTGATCACACACAATTGTGTTGAAGTCTGCTATTTACCTTATGTGCGAATTTGATACGGTGATAGGTTGTGAGGAGCAGAAGTGCCACAGGGCAAAGACAAAAGAGGACAGCACACTGATAAATGGCAAGCCAGTGTAGTTAAAGAACCACCAGGGATCAACATATCCATCATATTGAAAGCAATTACTCCACTAGCACTGAAATGAAAGACTTCTCACAGTGGACTAGCAAAAGGTGTCTAGTGGATGGTTCCTAAACAGAGAAGGTGGTGTTTTATCCCTGAATTTGGGAAATGTATATTATATTATGACAGGGTAGAATAGTGGCGCAGGGTTTAATGCTCCTACCTCTTAAAGCTACCTGGTGACTGTCTGAAGTTTGCATGCTCTTGCTGGGTCATTGTGGTCTTTTTCAGGCACTGTGTTCCACTCTCATATCCCAGAAATGTACAGGTTATGGCTCTACATTGTAATAGTACGAATGAGTGTCAGTGGGCGAGTCAGTGTCACCTGCCATGAACTGACTGCATCATTCCTTGTGTCAGATGCTACCATAGTAGGATTCTGTTTCCTTTGTTATGGAGAAAAAATTAGAGGGATGTAAATTGTATCTCTAAGAGCTAATTTGGCTAGCTAAATATATTTTTTTTTCAATCCCAAGTTGTCCAAAATTATTCTATACTTTGCAGACTGGCATAGTGAATATAAAACTATTAGCAGGTTACCTTCAAAACAGACTCTGTGAAACAGATTGGCAGCTCAGAACATCTCTGTGGCTTTTAAATAACATGCCAATAATGACTTGCATGAGTCATATGCATTGTACTTAATGTAGGCCATTTTGTATCAAGGCTCTAAGTGTTGTCTCTGGCGAATTGATAAAACAGGGCTCGATTAAATCCCTTTGATGTGTCACAAGCACTGCTTACAGGGAGGATAAAATGTAATAATACAAAGCACCTCTGCTTTCAATTGTCTTCTGAAAAAATTGAACTCATCACAAAATATTAGCAGGGGGTCTTGTTGCCTACTGGAATATGATTGACTCAGTTCTTGCAAAATGAAAAGTTTTTGAGTGAACTTGGCAGTTCAGACAAATGAATATTTGTTAGAAATAAACTGCCATACTCATTTACTATATAATAAAGAAGAAAACAAGTAGAAATGTTGTGTAAGTCAAAGGAGGATGGAGAATTTAAGAAGAATTGTTAATCAATTTGAGAAGCACTTTTTAGTAGCACTGATTAGGAAAGTTGTTGTGTAAAACATTGATTTGTATGAAAGATTTTTATTCCTATTAAAAGATACCGTACAACAGTTGGAGAGTAATGTTTCTTTTCAGTGTCTGTGCAGAATTTTGTAGTACTGATCACTGCAAAAGTCATTTAATGCAATGGTTATTGGTTTTGATGTTACGCTTAATTCTATAAAAGGTGTATTTTGATATGACACTAGTAAACACTGTTTGAAATATAACTCTTAATTTTTGTCCATTTTTTTTTTTTTGCATTCTCTTCTATGAAAATAGATAAAGCTTTGTTGTTATTTTATTTTTTGATTGAGCTGAACAACTTGTTGTAGTGAATATTTATAGTGAACATTGTAGCAAATGTTTTGGAAAACACTATATGAAATAATAATTGACGGAATATGAATCTTTACATAGTTCTTTTTTGGTTTTATGGACTATAAAAAGCCGGGAGAAATGTTGGGGTAATAACCCGACTGTCCCTGCTTACTTCTAAGTCTGAAAGTTGATAAAAATAAACAAAAGGGGCACTCAATGGCACAATTTTTCCCTTTCCCCCCCTTTTTTTCAGAGTTTTCTTTTTTTATGTCTTCTTAGGGAGTCAAGGCTGGGGGGTGGCTATGAAAAAACAGGGCCTGTTAAAACATTGTTTGAGGCATTCCTTCTGTGAATTTGGGCTATATAAGAAATACATTGTTGTTGTTGTTGTATTTGTATACAAAAAACAAAGGTACCCTCTCTTGGGGACTCAAGTTCTGCTAGCCTTCTTGGGTCTTGATATGGCTAGATGGCGTCATCGTGTGGGCTGCTCTGTCAGCAAAAGTTGCCCCTTTCTGGTTGGTGGGCAGAGTCAGTTGGCCTCACTGGGCATCTTCTTGGCACTTGTGGAAGGTAAGGGAGAGAACATGATAAGCCCCAGTGCTCCCTCTCATCCCAGAGGAGCATTACATGCCTCGGACGAGCCTTGAAGGTGATCCTCTGACACACCTGTGTGACACACTATACAAAATGAAGACTTATAGTAATAATTTTTTTTCTGTCTGATATGTTTCCAAAGCACATTGTGAAAAAAATTATCCACACTATATGATAGTGATTAGGGAGGGTGACATTATTTAATATAAAAAATACTACAAGATTATTCTTAACTCTCTGCCTGGCAGTTTTATTTATTGTATATACTGTACATTAATGAATGATGCTGCCTTAAACTGCAGGGCCTCTCACACAAAAATATTTTGATTGATCTTGTTTTTTTAACATTTCTGAAATCCCCGAACAGTGGTAGTTTCTCCACTCCTCCATGACCATGTAAGAAATAGCAGAAATTCAATATTGTTGTAATTTGTGTGCTACACTGTCCTTTATTGTTATCAACAGATCTGAAACGTTAAGAACAAAAAGAAAAATAGACAATAGGGGGCCTGAACGTTTTGATTAATACAGTATTTTTATTATTTATTTCTCATTATCATTCTAAATTGGGGTAAACTGTTGATTAAGTGGTTAGTATTACTACCTCAGTGTTAATTGGATATGGAATTGAATTCTGGCTTAGTCACTGTCAGTGTGCCCATTCTTGTAATGTTCTTGTGGCACTCCAGTTTCCTAACACATCCAAATAATGTGCAGGTTAGAGTAATTCATGGTCCTAATCTGGCCCTATGTAGCATTTTGGGCATTGCCCATTCTGCTAGGCTTTAGTGGCATACAAGGCCTGTTAAGGCTGCAGATTTAGCAGACATCCAGATGCACAAAACCCCCACTCTAATTCCAAACTAAGTGATTGAACTCCAGGGTGTACCAGAACTTGTCTGTGCTTCACCAGATAACAAAGGTGCAATCAGAGTTGAACTAACATATTTCCTGAGGCCCCTCTGTAGACTTAGGGAGCCAAAAGGCACACAATGGAATCAAGCAAGAATAAAGACAAGTAAATCAACGAATGATAACTATAATGGACAGAAGAACTCGCCTTTGAAGAGACACTGATTTTATCGCTGGAAATGACTCTCAGGTGGCTCTATTCGGGGGACTCTGAGGATAGTCACTGGATTCTCTGGCATATTCCGACAAATCTCTGACACAACCTCTCTCTCTGCAAACAGAATGCTGATGAGCCACTACCTCTTTGAGGATCTGAATGCTAAGATACAGTCTGCCGAACCAAGCATTGAGGCCAGTCTGAAAATGCTCGAGAAGCAGGTATTATTTCAAGAATAGAATTTCAGCATCTTAACTCTTGTGCCAGAAAGAGTAATGCTTTTCCATATAACCTACAAAGTTGCAGATGGCACTGCAAAGAGCTCACTGAGAAAAGCACTGCATGCCACAAAGAAAGGATCATTATCTAAGAGAAGAGTGAACTCCAACGCAAGAAGAATCCTTCATTTGAACCCGGAGCAGCAACAAGCAACAACTCCACACAATATCAGACATCATCTTTTGGTATGGTAAAACTATCTGTGACAAGCAAGTAAATAGCCAGGCTATTCTATGTTATATGTTTGTCTGTATAGTCTGTCTGTCTCCTATCTTAAATGTCAACATATATAGTATATGGAGTTATCATATTTCTATCATCCTTGTGTTTATCAATTAATTGTATTACTTTGCTTATTAAAACAAATGTGCTTCAGTTACGCCCTGCGCAGGATTGGTTCCTGCCTTGTGCCCTGTGTTGGCTGGGATTGGCTCCAGCGGACCCCCGTGACCACGTGTTCAGATTCAGCGGGTTGGTAAATGGATGGATGGATGCTTGAGTTATCTTGATATAAGCCTAATGGCCATAGACCCCCTCCTACAGCAGAGAAAGGCAAGGTAAATAAAGTAGGAGCCTTACCAAATTATTTAATCAATTACCAACATTACCAAAGGCAAAACTGCTAAATGATTCACAGTTAATCTAGAGAGAGTTAATCTCTCTTCTTTCCCAAATTAATATGACTGTCCCTGGGCAGGCAAATTAAAATTCATCTTTCCTTTCCAACTTCCATGTGTCTAAGTGTGCTTGATTGTGCCTTTTTGACTGACTTCCCATCTTGCTCTGTGCCCTGTGATTCCTGGACAGCTTTTGGTTGACAAAAACCCTGCAATGAATTAACTGCTTCCAAAAATAAGTGGGTAAATTTATAAATCAGTTTCACTCCATTATCATGATAATTTGCACATTCTGGAACAAAATATGACAGGTGCATGTCCAATAAAATTCATGGCAACTGATGGCCTGGTGTTATGCAAATGTGACATTAAAAACTTGCGGAAATGTTTATGTGTAGACAACGGCCATGACTCATTTCACATTTCATTAAATTATTATATTTCAATTTATTGAGAATACAGTGATAATGGTCCCTGATTCAGATGATTTCAAAAATAAAGTGCTGTTAGTTTTCAGATGTTTTAAATTAAAAATGCATTAGCGGTGAAACAAGTATTTAAACTTCCCTTTAACTGGCTCAACATTGTTGCATTTTAGCAAATATTTGCTCTAATTTTTGCTTATACAGGCATGAAGCAGGAAAGTGAAAATTATAAAAATAAGAAGCAAGAACAAGGAAAGAGAGAAAAAGAGGGCTGCAAAAGGAAAACTCCATTAAAAGGACGCCTTAAATCATTGTCTCAACAAAGTTAGTTGTAAGCACTTCAACAATGACCCAATATTTTATTAGTTCCTGCTTCTTCACTCAACAGAGGCTTTCATGAAATGGTGATCTGTAATAGAAAGTTCTCTTTCATCACTGTGGCAGATGTATAAGTTAGCCATGGTGACGTCTTAGTAAAGATAGGCAACATCTGCTGTGGTTTCACTGATTTTCACTTCAAGTTGATGAATTTGGATGACAAAGAGGGATCAGAGAGTCATGTGAGTTCTTTGGTCTCTCTCTTTTCACATTTCTTGTAATCTTATGTGTTTAGTTTTGGTATATATACAGTATATTATACTGTAGCTCAATATTATTGGATGACAAATCTTTTCGCAAAAATTGGCATGTTTATTGAACATTTAGGACATCTCATCTCCTAATAATTGGGTACCAAGTGAGCGTCATCTTATTTTAAGGCTAATCAGACAAAATTTCCAATCAATTTATCAGAACATTAAAAAGTAAAACATTCAAATTTAATTAATAATAATCTACATTTTTTAATACAATAGCCTGTTTCCTGTTTTAGCCTGTTGTTAACTAATCAAATGGTAGGTACTGTATGTTTTTACATATAGTTAAATGCAAGAGTGAATTAAATGGAAGTACAGGGGAAGAGAAAGCGAGGAAAGATGGATAAAGCAAAATAAGATCTGAAGGAAAACGGGCTTGACGGAGGAGAAAGTGCAGGACTGAGCTGTATGGAGATGGTTGATCAAGTACAGTACATTGACCCCACATAGAAGTGGGAAAACATATAGAGGAAGAAAAAAGAAAATGAGAAGACTTTATTAGTAAAACAAGTCTTTCCTAAATCTTGCTTTTGACCTTTTATTCCTACTGGTTTTCATTGCAGCTGATCTCATCTCTATTTTCAAAAAATGAAAATAACTATTACCTTCTGATGGACTTCACATTATTCTCTTTAAATAGTCAAGATATTTGAGGCTTACAAAAGAAAACTGAATATTATAGTACAGTGCATAAATTGCCCATAGCACCACTGAAGCCATGAAGACCTAAAATGCTGATAGCAAAAAGACAGAATCAAACCCTTGACAAGCATCACCTCCTGTAAGACACTAGTGTAGACTTGTCAAACAACGTAACTCTAGGACTGTAAACAAATTCAAATCGTATTACTGTATGTGATATAATCTACTGTTAAATTCTGCTCTGTACTTAAAAAATTTCTATTTCACTATTATATTGTATTGAGGATTACTTGTGTTCTGTTCTGTGTATTGTACTATATTGTATTGACCCCCTTCTTTTTGACACCCACTGCACGCCCAACCAACCTGGAAAGGGTTCTCTCTTTGAACTGCTTTTCCCAAGGTTTCTTAAATTTTATCTCTATTAGGGTTTTTTTGGGAGTTTTTCCTTGTCTTCTTAGAGAGTCAAGGCTGGGGGGCTGTCAAGAGGCAGGATCTGCTAAAGCGCATTGTGGCACTCGTGTGATTTTGGGCTATACAAAAATAAATTGTATTGTATTTTATATGCTGAATCCATGCAGACAGGGCCTGGACTGAGTGAAGTGAACCTGGGGCAGCAATCCACTGTACTACTTAATGTAGGCTGCCTGAAAGCACAACTTGTTTAACTATACATCCTAAAAATAGAATAAGCTCTAGGAAATGCACAGGTATGCCGCTAAAATCTTCTGGGCAATATTTGGCTTTCTCAAACTTGAAATTCATTCTTTGAAATATGCTTTGTGGAATTGGGATAAAGAAAAATGAAACATTTTATAAATTTTCCAATTATCTCATCATTCTCTATTTCTCTAACACAATGAAGAAAAGCAGCCATGCATAGGGTGCCAATACCTTACTGAGCAAAACCACTTAAACATCTAGTGTGCAATGGGCCAGTTTATTGTTATTACTATTTCTTTGTACAAAGATTAAATTACAAATTAGTAAGACGTACATTACAAAATCCTTCAACTGTAGTTGACTTGATTTTTGAAAAATTCTGTAAATAACAATTTGAGAAAATTAAATACTCCCACTGTATTTGCTCAAAATGGCCTTGAGAAGTCTCCCAAATCCAGCAATCCTTCTTCCTGTATGGCTTTTCCGTTAAGTTAGAGCTACTGGCCTAGGAAAGTGCCATTGGTACAAAGGTAAGTGTTTTTCTCAGATTTAGCTCACAGTTTCTTGTAGCCTCAGAAGGAAATATAATAGTAACTATTTGACTTTTCCCTACAGGATTCCAATGCCCCAATACAGAGATGAGACATAAAACCAAGGTCTTGACTCTCTTTGGTCATTAAAGATCCCTGTATCCCAATGTCCTGGCTAAATTTCCTGTCACTGACTAGTCATTCTGGTCCCCTAATCATCCCCTGTCTTTAATTAGCTAACTGTCTGTTACCCCTTCACCACCTAACAGCTAATGTGTGGTGAGTGTACTGGTGCAAAAATGGCCGTCGTTGCATTACCCAGATGGATGTTTTATATTAGTGGTGGTTGAAGTGACTACCCACTCACTATGAAAGCACTCTGAGTAGTGAGAAAAGTACTATATAAGTGTAAAGAATTATTATTACTATTATTATTATTAATAGTACTAGGGGGCTTTGCCCCTTGCTCACTTCGCTCGCGAACCCCCCGGCCTGCGCTACGCGCTAGCCACTTCACGTCTCTGCCACTGGTGTATGTGGATTTCACTTTCACCAAACAACAAATTTTTTAATTCTCATGGATACGCGTCTTAATTGGAAAAAACACTACTTTTCCCTGATGGCAAAACAAATTAAACGATCTACAAGTCTCCGATTTAAAGTTTAAATCCGAACAATATATTCAGTCTCTTTTCACTGTTCCATTATTTCAACAAGTAATAATTTCCGTTTGTTGGCACTAATGCGATCTTTACTATCATTTTTTTGAGACTTTCAAATTTTAGTACTTTCAATATCTCTAGCCTGCTCTGCATGTGTATCGTGCCAACGTTTTTTAATTCTTTACGACGTTCTACTTTATCATCTACTCTTTGTCTTTTATTTCTGGCGTGGTTAAATCTCTTGGCACAAAGTCTCATCTCACGGGACTTGAAAGCATCTCTCTGAAAAAGTCACATCTCATCCTAGGCTAAAAAGTCTCATCTCGTCCCAGGACTTTTTTTATATAATAGAGAGAAATGTTCAAAAAATGCTACACTTTAGGGACTCTCCCAAAACAAGTAGTGGACTCATACTAACAATGTTTATGCTACAAAGCAAATTTTCATTGTAGAAATATGTTTAAGTGCAATATATCAAATCATTAACCATCACGCCACATTCTGAAATAAGTTACAAAGACTCCATATGGTATTTGATATAAGAAGACCATATAATAAATAGCACACGTATTGGGGTGTAGTTTATGTTTTTATAGGTGACGACTAACGTCAAATGTGTTGTGTGATGTTTCAGTTAAGGAAGACAGAAGTTTCAAGATGAGGCTGTAATACTTAATGCATTGCCAGCCGGGATGCCCAGGAGGACCGGATGAGGGCTTGTGCCTCCTCCAGAACACGAGGGGGCGTCCTCCCTGGTTGCTGTGGGGGCCATGGGTACAGAGCTTGGAAGCTCTACCCTGTAGGGGCCTGTGGTCACCGCCAGGGGGTGCCCCGATGCCTTGGGAGCCCTGGACCTCAGCACTTCCGCCACACCCAGAAGTGCTGGGGGGAAGAGGATTGGGGACACCCGGAGGACTTCCGGATACAACGCCAGAGCTTCCGCCACACAGGGGTGTGTGTACAGAAGCTCCTCAGGATGCACCTGGAGTCCATCCGGGGTGTATAAAAGGGGCCGCCTCCCTCCAGTCATTGGCAAGAGTCGGGTGGAAGAAGGACGGAGCTAAGAGGAGAGGAGTGGAGGCGGACCAGAGACTAGAAGGCATTTTGAGTGTGGCCAAGGACTTGAGGGGTGATTGATGCTGCGGCACTGGGTATGTGCACTGTAAATATTGTAAATAAACGTGTGTGTGGTGAAATCAACATGTCTACCTGTCTGTGTCCGGGCTGTTCCCCACAGCATGCAAGTAAGAAATTGACTATACTCTGTACACAGAATAATAATGACCCTATAAACCTATAAATTTAAAGTCAACAATTAATTTAACATACAGTACATGTCTTTAAAGTGTGGCAGGAAAACATCTTACCGATAGAGAAAAAGCTATGGATACACAGAGGAAATATGTAACATTCCACTAGTTTAAAAATAATTTCTGCACATTGAACATACCTCAGAAAAGATACAAAAGTAATCAAAGAGGAAATTGTTTTCTTAAAATTGAGGCTTTGGTTGACTATTGAATGAACAAATCAGTTACCTCTGCACATATTATAATATGCAAAAGACACACACACTAACTGAAACTGAAAAAAATTCAAAATTTATGATAAAGAGTTTTTTTTTTAAATCAATAGGAATAAGAGGCAATGCTGGAAATGACTGATGTCTTCCTGGTATCTCCACTCAATGCATACAGTATTTAACCATATAAATATTCTTTCAACTATTCATTTTGAAAGGCATATTGTCAATTCCAAGCAATGCATTCTCAAAATGAATTAATCTCTGTTATAGATAGAAATCCTACCTAATATAAAACGTAATAACAGTGCTTTCCTACCAAATAAGTAGAAAATACTCATTTTTCTCACATGACCTTTATATCCATAACAAAGTAGCAATTTCAAACCACAATATTTTAACTTTAATTGCATTTCAAATGGGAATCATTTTAAGTACCTGTCATGGCAGCTGCCAGGGAAAGCTGTTTTGCACAAAATTCAGGCCAGCCACCGCTTCTTCCATTTGTTACCACATTTTTCTCTTGCATGGATGCCAAAAGATCAGATAGAGCCTTGCTGATAAATCAAGTGCAAAGTCAAGTGTGAAGAGATATCGATAAAATTCTCCAGTGTGGAGATAATCAAGCCATTTACAGCTTAAACACACATAAATGCAAAGCTGCCTTCTTGCTGAACTCACTTTTTCAATGCATTTCCAGTGAAGGTTCATTAAAAATGAAGGCAACCAGCCACTTAAAAAACAGAAAGAAAACCATAAGATATAAGAGGAGGATGATTCAAAATTTACTAATTTTGAAAATGTTCTATAAATTAGTAGTTAACTTTGTTTTTTTTAGTAGTTTACCTAGAATACTAATCACTAGACAACTAGCAGCCCTTTGATTTCTACCACTACAGGTGCTGGTCATAAAATTAGAATATCATGATAAAGTTGATTTATTTCAGTAATTCCATTCAAAAAGTGAAACTTGTATATTAGATTCATTCATTACACACAGACTGATGTATTTCAAATGTTTATTTCTTTTAATGTTGATGATTATAACTGACAACTAATGAAAGTCCCAAATTCAGTATCTCGGAAAATTAGAATATCAATTAAGACCAATGCAAAAAAAGGACTTTTAGAAATGTTGGCCAACTGAAAGGTATGAACATGAAAAGTATGAGCATGTACAGCACTCAATATTTAATTGGGTCTCCTTTGGCCTGGATTACTGCAGCAATGCGGCGTGGCATGGAGTCGATCAGTCTGTGGCACTGCTCAGGTGTTATGAGAGCCCATGTTGCTCTGATAGTGGCCTTCAGCTCTTCTGAATTGTTGGGTCTGGCGTATTGCATCTTCCTCTTCACAATACCCCATAGATTTTCTATGGGGTTAAGGTCAGGCGAGTTTGTTGGCCAATCAAGAACAGGGATACCATAGTCCTTAAACCAGGTACTGGTAGCTTTGGCACTGTGTGCAGGTGCCAGGTCCTGTTGGAAAATGAAATCTGCATCTCCATAAAGTTCGTCAGCAGCAGGAAGCATGAAGTGCTCTAAAACTTCCTGGTAGATGGCTGCGTTGACCTTGGACCTCAGAAAACACAATGGACCAACACCAGTAGATGACATGGCACCCCAAACCATCACTGACTGTGGAAACTTTACACTGGACCTCATGCAACATGGATTCTGTGCCTCTCCTCTCTTCCTCCAGACTCTGGGACCTTGATTTCCAAAGGAAATGCAAAATTTACTTTCATCAGAGAACATAACTTTGGACCACTCAGCAGCAGTCCAAAGGCAAGACACTTCTGACGCTGTCTCTTGTTCAAGAGTGGCTTGACACAAGGAATGCGACAGCTGAAACCCATGTCTTGCATACGTCTGTGCGTGGTGGTTCTTGAAGCACCGACTCCAGCTGCAGTCCACTCTTTGTGAATCTCCTCCACATTTTTGAATGGGTTTTGTTTCACAATCCTCACCAGGGTGCGGTTATCCCTATTCCTTGTACACTTTTTTCTACCACATCTTGTCGTTCCCTTCGCCTCTCTATTAATGTGCTTGGACACAGAGCTCTGTGAACAGCCAGCCTCTTTAGCAATGACCTTTTGTGTCTTGCCCTCCTTGTGCAAGGTGTCAATGGTCGTCTTTTGGACAACTGTCAAGTCAGCAGTCTTCCCCATGATTGTGTAGCCTACAGAACTAGACTGAGAGACCATTTAAAGGCTTTTGCAGGTGTTCTGAGTTAATTAGCCGATTAGAGTGTGGCACCAGGTGTCTTCAATATTGAACCTTTTCACAATATTCTAATTTTCCGAGATACTGAATTTGGGACTTTCATTAGTTGTCAGTTATAATCATCAACATTAAAAGAAATAAACATTTGAAATACATCAGTCTGTGTGTAATGAATGAATCTAATATACAAGTTTCACTTTTTGAATGGAATTACTGAAATAAATCAACTTTGTCATGATATTCTAATTTTATGACCAGCACCTGTATATGTTGAAACACCACCTCTATACTATAGGATAGCTGTTTTTTCAAAATACTTTTCAGGTAATTACTATTAAATAATTAATTATATCTGCAGATTACAAAAACAGTAAGATAGTTTATACATTGCGAGGAATAATAAAGTTTAGAAGAACATATTACCTGAACAACCTCACACATAATCCTATCAGTGCCGCGTTATAGGATTACATGGTTTTTATTGTTCTATCCCATGTAGAGATTACAAGGAAATTCTTACTTGCATGTGCTAATCCACATGTAACACACCACCACTCTACAGCACCATAATTAATGACTTGAACTACTTTACTGTGATACTTCTGTTGTTCTTACTCGAAAAACTCAGAACACACAGTAAAACACTATCCTTAGGAGAAAGTCACGTTATACAGTTATATAAAAGACAGTTAGAGGGGGAAGGCACTATATAATAGATAGAAATACAGTATATTAAATAGTGACTTTATTAAAAATTTAAACTCTTTAAAGTTGCTAAATATTCATGTTTGCATTAATAAGTGGAGGAGATATTAGCCAGTCTTTAACACTTACTGAAGAATAATATTTAATGGACCAATCAAATGCAAATTTCAGTGCTTTAATTTTCCATATGTATTTATTCTTTTTGACATTTGTCCCTACTTTAGGGCTACATTTGTGAAATCAAACCAGTTGATGAATAGATAGATCCATTATTCCCGATCTCCTGTAAAATAACCTTTGTTCTGGGTGTTTTGAAGGTACCTCACATTACTGATCAGACTTTTTTTTTAACTTCTTAAGGCTGTGTACTAATCCAGAGATAAACTGGTGTCTCGCACATGCTCAATGGGGATAGCTGAAGGGCTCTAGTGACTGTAATAACACCACCACACCAGCAGTTGGCGCGGTGTTTTAATGCCTTTCTCTCTTTCTCCCACTGCAGACCAGATGATTGACAGCTTTGACATCACTAACATCATTTTCATTGTGTGAAAAGACCATTATTGTTGTTTATTTAAATTTCACTTTCAAATGAAGTATATGGGATGCCAGATTGGACCCCAAATCTTTTTCAGTTGTGCCATTTTCTTACACTGGATTGATCCTAACTGCAGAAC